>NC_052150.1:101615025-101915025 GCF_902713615.1 Scyliorhinus canicula
AGGGGGATTGAAGAAGGTGGGTCATCTTGGCGATTTATGGAAGGATTTTGGAGGAGGAGGAGGCGTCCTTGGAGTGGTTAAGGTAAAGTGGGAGGATGAGCTGGGGGCGGCGCTGGAGGAGGGATTGTGATGTGAGGTGCTGCAGAGGGTGAATGCCTCAACTTTGTGTGTGAGGCTGGGGCAGATACGGCTGAAGGTGGTATACAGGACACGCCTGTCAAGGATGAGCCGGCTGTTTGAGGTGGTGGAGGATGAATGTGAGCGATGTAGGAGGGGCCCCGCGAACAATGTAATAGATTTTGGTCCTGCCCGGAGCTGGGAAGGTTTTGGAGAGTGGTTTTCTGCACCATCTAGGGGGTTTCGCATGTTAACGTGGAGCCCAGTCCCCTGGAAGCATATTCGGGATGTCAGACCAGTCAGAGTTGCAATCGGGTGCAGGGGCAGGTGTGTTAACCTTCGCCTCGCTGATTGCTCCCAGGGGACTGGGCTTGTTGGGCAAAGGTCAACTTTTCCACCATGTGTCTCATCTTGGTCGGGGTCCTGCTAGAATGGTTAGCCCCAGAGAAGGTGAAATTTGCTCTAAGGTTGGCGAGATGGGGGGAGGAGGGGGGGGGGGAGGTTTGGGGGGTGGGGAGGGTTGGGGGTGAGTGACAGGTTGTACAATAGTTGGGGTGTTGTTCATTTAGCATTTTGGAGAGTTGCTCACCGTTGACTGTTGAGGGAAGGGTGGGTGGTTTAATGGGTTGGGTGGGTTTTGTTACTGTTGTAAATTGTAAAAATGCTGAAAATTTGAAATAAAAATTCTTTGTAAAAAAAAAGAAAGAAACTTACACACACAAGATTACGGGTGGGATTCTCCGTTGCCCGTTGCTGAGATCATAATCGGCAATCGGGCGGAGAATCTCTTCCTACGCCCAAATCGAGGGCGATGCTGGTGTGACGCCCATTTTCGATTCTCCACCCACTCCGAAATGGAATCATCGTGTTTGCGCACCACCCGCTGTTGGAATGGTATTGGCACGACACCTGGAGGCCCTCCCCAATGCTTTTCCCCCATTGGGCCGAGTTCCCACCGCGCGGTTGATGTCTGTTCCGAGTGGTGGGAAACAAGTGTGGCAGCCGTGGACTGTGTCCAGTGTCGCCACAGTCGGCCGGGAGCTTCCACAAGGACTGAAGGGACTGGTAGAGGTGGCCAGGGCAATGCCAGGGTTTGTCCTGTGGGGCCGTATTTGGCAGGTCAGTTCCACGCACGGCCGCGCCATGTTGTAAGGTGCGACCATTGCAGGTCGCCGCCGTGTGCATGTGCGGCCACCGACCCGTCCATTCTCCGGCCGCTTTTGGCACAGGAGCTGGGAGTTTTACCCCTCGCCAGTGTTAGCTCCTCACTGGTCCTGGAATCTGGCGTTGTAAAATGTCACAGTTCCCACCCTGGCATCGGCACTTAGCCACAGAAATGGAGAATCCAGCCCTATTTTCTCTCACTGGAGCTGAATCGCTTCTGGTTTTCAATCGCGCTGGAAGCAGTGCCCAGGGGCAATTCACTGACCCTTGCCATGCTGAGATTGCAAGGGATTCCGTTGTAAATCCCCGGGCTGCCATTTTCAGCTGGCGGACAGATAGCGACGTCCAGTGGCTGACCCCCCCCCCTTCCACCCGCCATGCAATTCGCCCCACCCCCACTGGGAAATGCCGGGTCACTATACCGCACCCCCAAACATGAGAATGACCTGACCTCCCCCACCAGAGACCCCACCAGAGACTCCACCAGATAAGCCCATCAGCGAACCCCACCAGACGTCCTACCATCTAGCTATGATTGACAGCTCATGACCACATCAGAAACAGTTAAGTGCTTTCTGCTGAGAAAAAGAGGAAGTGAAAGCACTTGACAGCTAGATGCTTGTAATCATTATGGTTAGGTTCACAAAAGGGTAATTGAGATCCATTCAAGCGGGAAGGGAAATGAAGTTAAACGAGGCAGACATCTGGCTGTCGGTACATTGACAATTACAGCCTAAAAGCCTTTTCTCTTTGAAATGCATATAAGTCTTGCAGATCAAATGATCTTATGTGTTCATAAGATATAGGAGCAGAATTAGGCCATTCAGCCCATCGAGTCTGCTCCGCCATTCGATCATGGCTGATATATTCCTCATCTACTACCTACAATGTTACAGGCCAAGAGCTGAATTGCGAAATCAGCCAAAGCATCTCCTCCCTGGAGCACATGACCTCAGAGCGGGAGTAGGCACTTTAGCCTCCCGAGCCTAACACCCTCAATGTGATCATGGCTGGTCCCATCCTGGCCTCAACTCCACCATCATGCCCGTTCTCCATAACCCTTCAACCCATTACCAATTAAAAATCTAACTCCTTCTTAAATTTACTCACTGCCCCTGCATCCACCGCACTCTGGGGTAGCGAGTTCCACAGATTCATGACCCTTTGGGAGAAGTAGTTTTTCCTCAAATCTGTTTTAAATTTGCTACCTCTTGATCTGAGGAGGTTTAAGCCCTGGTGATGTGGGTTTCACTTTTTAGGAAGTTACTGCTGCTGCCTGAAGCAGCAGCTGTCGGGGACAGGTGAGGTTTAAAGCAGTGATTTCTTTTCACTGTTTCTGTCTGACTCCTTTTTAGCTTCTGGGCAAAGACGCCTGATGGGAGAATTGGGCCGGCATTCTCCCTTCTGGGGACTAAGTCCCCACGCTGGTGGGAAAACCGGGAAAACCGGCGCCAATGACTCCGACATCAACGGCCCCCCAAGGTGAGGAATTCTCACTTTTTTCGGGGGCTAGATGGGCGCCAGAGGGGTTGGTGCCACTCCAGCCGGCGCCGAAGGGCCAACGTGAGTTTGCATATGTGCGGAACGGGCGACATAATCCCGCACATGCGCGGAACGGCCGGCGTGATTCCGCACATGCCCAGACCGGCCGGCATATTTTTGCGCATGTGTGGGGGGTTCTCTTCTCTGCGCCGGCCCCCAGGCAATATGGCGGAGCCCTACAAGGGCCCGGCGCGGAAGAAAGAAATGCCCCCACGGAACAAGCCTGACCGCAGATCGGCGGGCCCCGATCACGGGCCAGGCCACCGGATCCCCCCCCCCCAAGGACCGCCCCCACACACGCACCTGCCAGGTCCCGCTGTGCGTGAGGTGAGTAATTCACGCCAGCAGGACTGGCCAAAAATGGACAGATGCTCGGCCCATCGGGGCCCGGAGAATCGCGGGGGGCGCCACTGTCAACAGCCTCCGACCAGCGTGGCAGGAATCCCACTGCCGCTCGAAAAATGGCACCAGAGAATACGGCAGCCGGCGTCGGTAGGCGGGGCCGTATTTGTGCGTCCCCCCGGGGATTCTCCGACCCAGCGGCAGTCGGAGAATCCCGGCCACGGCCTCTGTTGTGGGGGGATCTCTGTTATGGGGGGGGGGGGTTCTCTGTTATGGGATGTCTCTACTATGGGAACCACAGATATGGGGTGTCTCTGATATGGGGGATCTCTGGTAGAAGGTCTTAGGGCAGTCTGGCAGTGGGGTTTGGTGGTCGTGTCACAACATGGTGCAATTAAAGCTTGTTATGGACAAAGAAATAGGCACGTTGTGAAAAAGGTAGTTTTGGATTGGGGGATAGTGCATTTGAGTAATATAAGGTAGGATCTGGCCAAGGTACACTGGGAACAGCTAATTGTGGGGAAAACTACAGTAAGAGCAGTGGGAGGGGCATTCAAAAAGGAAATGGGGAGGGTACAGGCCAAACAGGTTCTCTCTCAGGTGATAGGAAGGAGTGTCAAGCCCAGGTGGCACCAGCATTACCAGAGTGCCATCCTGCCCAATGGGTAAGCAACTGGCAGCTACCAATCCCCTGGGATACACCCACGAGTGCCATTCTGTCTGGCCCATGTTCATGGAGACCAGCACTGAACGGACAGTGAGACTAACTGTCTCATTCTAATATGCAGATTAGCCAAAAAGTGATCCTGCCCACAATGGTGGGATTCACATTGCAACATCTCAGGAGATTGTGTTAGATCCCGCGATGCGTGGCAAGCTGGGAAGATCCTGGAAGAGGGATCTCCCGGCATCTATCGGTCACATTATGGCATGCCCTGCTGCCTTTCTGGCCAGTAGATCTCACCCAGAGAGTGACGAAGTATTGGAGGTTTTGGCAGGCTTTTAGATGGACAAATCGCCAGGTCCGGATGAATTGTGTCTCAGACTGCTGTGGGAGGCGAGGGAGGAGATTGTTGGGGCTCCTCTCCAGCCATGGGGAGGTGCCAGATGACTGGAGAACAGCTAATGCAGTTCCATTATTTAAGAAGGGTTATAGAGATAAGCTGGGGAAATGATTGGAGATGATTCTGGAGGAGAGAATCAACCTCTAATTGGAGAGGCAAGGTTTGATCAGGGCTAGTCAGCATGGCTTTATCAATGGGAGGTGACAAGTTTTGGATTTAGCTGGATTGGCCATGCTAAATTGTCCCTTAGTGTCCAGGGATGTGCAGGTTAGATGGGGTTATGGGAATAGGGTTGAGGAGTGGAACTGGGTAGAGTGCTCTTTCAGAAGGTCAGTGCAGACCTAATGGACTGAATGGCCTTCTGCACTATAGGGATTCCATGATAGGACCCAGAACCTCCCGTCGCTTGCCATTTCATCCCACCGTCCTGCTCTCAGGTCCACATGTCCATCCTTGGCCTGCTGCAATTTTCCAATGAAGCCCAGCACAAATTGGGGGAACAGCACCTCATCTTCCAATTAGGCACATTACAGCCTTCCAGACTTATCATTGAGTTCAACAACTTCAGACTGTGAACTTTGTCCACCACCTTGACCCCATTTTTATTTCTATCAATTTATTTTGATTTCTTCCATCCAGTCGTATTTCCCTCACCATTGCCAACCCCCTCTGCCCCGCGCCTCCCACCGCTGTCCTTTCCACACCGACACGTCTTGGGCCATCTGTTCCTTATTCCTGTTGTCCTTTGATACACTGCTTACCTTTTCTCTGCCATTAACACATTCTGATCTCTTAATATGCCATGATCAGCACCTTTCTTAGCTTTGATCACCTCCATTTACATCCCCTTTGTCTTTCTGTCCATGACATCTTTGCCAATCTCCATGTATTGCTGACCCTCTATCCAGCCCCACAGTTCCTACATCTCCCACTCCCCCTTAACAGTATGCATCTTATCCTATTTCTAGTCCCTTCTATCTTTGACAAAGAGTCACCCCAACTCGAAACATTAGTTCACTTCTCTCTCAACAGATAAGGTCAGACCTACTGAGATTGTCCAGTATATTCTGCTTTGTTACAGATTCCAGCAGCTGCAGAAATTTGCTTTTATATTTATTGACTTGTGGAGGTTGGTATATTTAATTTATTCTTGGTATACAGCCCTTCAGTCTTCTACCAAGTTCCCTATTCTCCAAGGAAGCAGGAATTTCCAGAATAGGGCACCATTGCCAGCCCCATTGCCATGACCTTACAAGGGATGAACAAAGCTGATTTTAATATCTCTTTATGTGAGTCATTATTATCATGGGGGTGTCCCTTTAAGAAAGTTTTTTGTCTTATCACATGGCTTCATGTCCCTGGCTCCTTCACGTGCAAGAAGTGTGTTCAGTTGCAGCTCTTGTTAGACCGCTTGACGGCTCTGGAGCTGCGGATGGACTCACTTTGGAGCATCCGCGATGCTGAGGAGGTCATGGATAGCACGTTTAGCGAGTTGGTCACACCGCAGGTGAAGGTTACTGAGGGAGATAGAAAATGGGTGACCAAAAAAAAGAGCAAGAGTAGGAAGGCAGTGCAGGTGTCCCCTGCGGTCATCTCCCTGCAAAACAGATATACCGCTTTGGATACTGTTGAGGGAGATGGCTCACCAGGGGAAGGCAGCAGCAGCCAGGTTCATGGCACCGTGGCTGGCTCTGCTGCACAGCAGGGCAGGAAGAAAAATGGCAGGGCTATAGTGATAGGGGACTCGATCGTAAGGGGAATAGACAGGCGGTTCTGTGGACGCAATCGAGACTCCAGGATGGTATGTTGCCTCCCTGGTGCAAGGGTCAAGGATGTCTCGGAGCGGCTGCAGGACATTCTGGGGGGGGAGGGTGAACAGCCAGCTGTCGTGGTGCACATAGGCACCAACGATATAGGTAAAAAAACGGGATGAGGTCCTACAAGCGGAATTCAGGGAGTTAGGAGTTAAACTAAAAAGTAGGACCTCAAAGGTAGTAATCTCAGGATTGCTACCAGTGCCACGAGCTAGTCAGAGTAGGAATGTCAGGATAGATAGGATGAATGCGTGGCTCGAGAGATGGTGCAAGAGGGAGGGATTCAAATTCCTGGGACATTGGGACCGGTTCTGGGGGAGGTGGGACCAGTACAAACCGGACGGTCTGCACTTGGGCAGGACTGGAACCGATGTCCTAGGGGGGGTGTTTTCTAGAGCTGTTGGGGAGGGTTTAAACTAATGTGGCAGGGGGATGGGAACCAATGCTGGAAGTTGGAAGGTAGTAAAACAGGGACAGAAACAAAAGGAAGTAAGGGGAAAAGTGCAAGGCAGAGAAGACATTGTCAGAAATCCATAAGAGCGACAGTACAAGGTACAGTGACTGAGGGGAGCACAGTGAATAGGCCCAGTAATAACAAAAGGAATAAAACTGGAGATGTTAAGATTCAAAACAGAGGTAAAAAAACCAACATAAGTGTACTTTACCTGAATGCTCGTAGTATTCGGAATAAAGTAAATGAGTTGGTGGCACAAATCATCGTAAATGACTATGATTTAGTGGCCATTACTGAAACATGGTTAAAGGATGGTCACGACTGGGAGTTAAATATCCGAGGGTATCAAACTATTCGGAAGGACAGAGTGGATGGTAAGGGAGGTGGTGTTGCTCTGTTATTTAAGGATGACATCCGGGCAATAGTAAGGGATGACATCGGTGCTATGGAGGATAAGGTTGAATCCATTTGGGTGGAAATCAGGAATAGTAAGGCGAAAAAGTCACTGATAGGAGTAGTCTATCGGCCACCAAATAGTAACGAGATGGTGGGGCAGGCAATAAACAAAGAAATAACTGATGCATGTAGAAATGGTACAGCAGTTATCATGGGGGATTTTAATCTACATGTCGATTGGTATAACCAGGTTGGTCAAGGCAACCGTGAGGAGGAGTTTATAGAATGTATCCGCGATAGTTTCCTAGAACAGTATGTAATGGAACCTACGAGGGAACAAGCGGTCCTAGATCTTGTCCTGTGTAATGAGACAGGATTGATTCATGATCTCATAGTTAGGGATCCTCTCAGAAGGAGCGATCACAATATGGTGGAATTTAAAATACAGATGGAGGGTGAGAAAGTAAAATCAAATACTAGTGTTTTGTGTTTAAACAAAGGAGATTACAAGGGGATGAGAGAAGAACTAGCTAAGGTAGACTGGGAGCTAAGACTTTATGGTGGAACAGTTGAGGAACAGTGGAGAACCTTCCAAGCGATTTTTCACAGTGCTCAGCAAAGGTTTATACCAACAAAAAGGAAGGACGGAAGAAAGAGGGAAAATCGACCGTGGATATCTAAGGAAATAAGGGAGAGTATCAAATTGAAGGAAAAAGCATATAAAGTGGCAAAGATTGCTGGGAGATTAGAGGACTGGGAAATCTTTAGGGGGCAACAGAAAGCTACTAAAAAGCTATAAAGAAGAGTAAGATAGAGTATGAGAGTAAACTTGCTCAGAATATAAAAACAGACAGTAAAAGTTTTTACAAATATATAAGACAAAAAAGAGTGGCTAAGGTAAATATTGGTCCTTTAGAGGATGAGAAGGGAGTTTTAATAATGGGAAATGAGGAAATGGCTGAGGAACTGAACAGGTTTTTTGGGTCGGTCTTCACAGTGGAAGACACAAATAACATGCCAGCGACTGATAGAAATGAGGCTATGACAGGTGAGGACCTTGAGAGGATTGTTATCACTAAGGAGGGAGTGATGGGCAAGCTAATGGGGCTAAAGGTAGACAAGTCTCCTGGCCCTGATGGAATGCATCCCAGAGTGCTAAAAGAGATGGCTAGGGAAATTGCAGATGCACTAGTGATAATTTACCGAAATTCACTAGACTCTGGGGTAGTCCCGGTGGATTGGAAATTAGCAAACGTGACACCACTGTTTAAAAAAGGAGGTAGGCAGAAAGCAGGAAATTATAGGCCAGTGAGTTTAACTTCGGTAATAGGGAAGATGCTGGAATCTATCATCAAGGAAGAAATTGCGAGGCATCTGGATAGAAATTGTCCCATTGGGCAGACGCAGCATGGGTTCGTTAAAGGCAGGTCATGCCTAACTAATTTAGTGGAATTTTTTGAGGACATTACCAGTGCAGTAGATAACGGGGAGCCGATGGATGTGGTATATCTGGATTTCCAGAAAGCCTTTGACAAGGTGCCACACAAAAGGTTGCTGCATAAGATAAAGATGCATGGCATTAAGGGTAAAGTAGTAGCATAGATAGAGGATTGGTTAATTAATAGAAAGCAAAGAGTTGGGATAAATGGGTGTTTCTCTGGTTGGCAATCAGTAGCTAGTGGTGTCCCTCAGGGATCCGTGTTGGGCCCACAATTGTTCACAATTTACATTGATGATTTGGAGTTGGGGACCAAGGGCAATGTGTCCAAGTTTGCAGATGACACTAAGATAAGTGGTAAAGCGAAAAGTGCAGAGGATACTGGAAGTCTGCAGAGGGATTTGGATAGGTTAAGTGAATGGGCACGGGTCTGGCAGATGGAATACAATGTTGACAAATGTGAGGTTATCCATTTTGGTAGGAATAACAGAAAACGGGATTATTATTTAAACGATAAAATATTAAAGCATGCCGCTGTTCAGAGAGACTTGGGTGTGCTAGTGCATGAGTCACAGAAGGTTGGTTTACAAGTGCAACAGGTGATTAAGAAGGCAAATGGAATTTTGTCCTTCATTGCTAGAGGGATGGAGTTTAAGACTAGGGAGGTTATGTTGCAATTGTATAAGGTGTTAGTGCGACCACACCTGGAGTATTGTGTTCAGTTTTGGTCTCCTTACTTGAGAAAGGACGTACTGGCGCTGGAGGGTGTGCAGAGGAGATTCACTAGGTTAATCCCAGAGCTGAAGGGGTTGGATTATGAGGAGAGGTTGAGTAGACTAGGACTGTACTCGTTGGAATTTAGAAGGATGAGGGGGGATCTTATAGAAACATTTAAAATTATGAAGGGAATAGATAGGATAGATGCGGGCAGGTTGTTTCCACTGGCGGGTGACAGCAGAACTAGGGGGCATAGCCTCAAAATAAGGGGAAGTAGATTTAGGACTGAGTTTAGGAGGAACGTCTTCACCCAAAGGGTTGTGAATCTATGGAATTCCTTGCCCAGTGAAGCAGTTGAGGCTCCTTCATTACATGTTTTTAAGGTAAAGATAGATAGTTTTTGAAGAATAAAGGGATTAAGGGTTATGGTGTTCGGGCCGGAAAGTGGAGCTGAGTCCACAAAAGATCAGCCATGATCTAATTGAATGGCGGAGCAGGCTCGAGGGGCCAGATGGCCTACTCCTGCTCCTAGTTCTTATGTTCTTATGTTCTTATGTTCAGTGATGTCATTGTGTGGGTGGAGCTGGTCAGTGGCTCTGGGAGTTGTTTTTTGGTTTCATTTTCACATTTCGCTGCTGTGGACTCAGACAGAGAACAGGGGCAGGATTCTCCAACCCTCTGCCGGGTGGGAGAATCGTCGGGGGGCAGCGTGAATCCCGCACCACTGCTCCGACGCCGGCTGCCGAATTCTCAGGCACGGAAGGGGATCGCGCCGTACAGGTCGGGGGCCGTTGGCAGCGCTCCCCACCCCGGCAATTCTCCGGGCTCCGATGGGCCGAGTGGCCACCCGTTTTTGGCCAGTCCCTCCAGCGTGAAATAGACAAGGTTCATACCGGCGGGACCTGGCTTGGAGGGCGGTTAACAGGGTCCTCATGGAGGCGTGGGGGGGGGACCCCCCCATGGTGGACTGGCCCGCGATCGGCGACCACCAATCTGTGGGCGGGCCTGTGCAGTGGGGGCACTCTTTCCCTCCGCGCCGGCCTCTGTAATGCTCCGCAATGGCCGGCACGGAGAAGAAACCTCCTACGCATGTGCAGGAAACATGCCAGCGATTCTGCGCATGCGCCAGAACACGCTGGCGGTCCTGCGCATGCGCCAACTCGTGCCGGCTATTCCAAATTTACTGCAGGAAATATATATGTCCATCATCAGCAGATAAACAAATTTCAGACAAATCCTCGTTACTGAACACAACTGGGTACTAAAGGCCTCTCCATTAAGTGAGCATTGGTCCACATCACCGTAATAAAATCCCAAATATAAAAATCTGTTCAACTTTTGAAAGTAAAATCTGTATTCAATCCAAATCTATTCCCTGTTTAATTTCCAAACCCTGGCAGTTCCATTACTGTACTGATAGAATGGTTCATTCACACACACTACTAAGACCCCCATTATTTCAAAAATAGCATTTGCAACTAGCATTGAAGATTTAGACCTTCACATAAATCAAGAGAACGTGACTGTTAGAAACAAAATATTTTTAAAAGCTGCATTATACGTGACAAAAGCAAAATACTGTTGGTGCTCGAAAAGCTCAAAAGGTTGAGCAACATCTGTGGAGAAAGAAACAGAGTGAATGTTAAGGTTGTGATGAAAGATCACAGACCCGAAACATTAAATCTACTTCTCTGTCCACAGATGATGCCAAACCTACTGAATATTTTCAGCATTTTTTTGTCTGTGTTGTGTGCAACGTCTTGGGGGCACGAACTGAACACAACTGTAATTTTCTGAAGCTATTGGTTCATCTTCAAATGTTTCCAGCTTCAGCTCATGTTCAACTCAGAGCAAAAGAAAGGAACATTTAGTTGATTATTTCTCCTAACCTTAAATTCTGTTCTTCAACTAAATTAATCTCATTGGCTTTAAAAGCAATTAATTTTATCCATGAAGAGATTTGATAGTTCCAAACAGCGCGGGTAACCTAGCTTGTTAAGATTTGCGATCTGCACTATCAACTGTTTGTCCTTAGTGATAAACTTAACAAGAAGACACTTGTTTTGAAATGAAATTCTGAAAGGTTAAAGTAGGCATACTGGCAACTTGAAACATTGGCAGTTGGCCTGACTGGAGCACTCTACAGCTTGTGGATAACTTCATCTGACAAGTATCTTATCCTTTCTGAATCGTCTCCCCATACATGGCAAAGCAAAAAATAATATAGTTGAGCACCATCTCATGAAGAATGGTGACTCTGTACAAAATTATTTTAATTATTACAAGCAATTATTCAAGTTATTTTTGTTGTTGCAGGCAACAGACAGGCCAGATACTAAAAGCGACACATCTAATACACATTCTAGCCTTTGTTACGAGACTTGCTACCCACAGACCCCAATATTTTATATGTAAAATTGATGGCATCACCATGAAAAGAATTGGAGAAAGAAGCTGATACTGAAATCAGCAATTAATCACAAGTTACATTACATCCAATTAATATTTTGAATGGAACTGTTCGGAACTGCTTTAAAAAAAATGCTATGAGGGGTTGAGGCCGCGATTCAGCCACCGTGTGGCACCCTGTGGATTTGGGCGCACCGGGTGAATAGCGGGAACGGCCAATCAAGATTCACCCGGCCCGCTCCCAATGACGAGTTCCGGGTCTCACCTAAAAATGGCGAGAAGGTTGTTAAGTCTAATATGCATTTGTTTCAATCTCATTAGTGAGATCAAAGTTGAATGCAGTGGCGTCCCAGGAGTCACCCGACTCCCCAAGTGAGAAGTCACGTGAGCGTCATTTAGTACTCCTTTACAAAACGTGAAGCTGGCGTAATGGCTACCGAGGGGAAGTGAGGGGAGTAGCCCTTTCCATTTACCAGTATGCAGCTTAAGGGTACTGGAGCAACTGCCCCAGTGCTCTGGTGGGGGTGGGGTGAGGGGGGGAGAGGGTTGCCTTCACGGTGTTGGGGTTGTTCATGGGCCAGAAGGGCCCAGATGGGGGTCGCCTCTGGGATGGGGGGCTTTGCGTCTGTGAGGCTTTCAAACCATCTTTCGATATTGTGGAGACCCGTAACAGGGACAACCACAGCTGCAGCCTGTTTGTCCTACCAAACTCTCCCAGGACAGAGCCCTGCTGCAGCTTCCCTCAAGAAAGTCAATTTCATCCCCTTTGACTGCGAGCAGCCTCTAGCTTCGCAGCTGAAGGCTATTACAAATGGGGAGCTACCCTTGTTTGTTGTGAGAGCACTTCATGCTCTTGAACTGTCAAGTGCCTCCTCGAAGGAATAGGTGCCATGTCTGAGGGGATGATTAGTGGACTGGGTGTCCTGCAACCTTTGATGCCTGAACAGTGTGCCTGAACTCTAGGAGCCTCAGCACCATTGAGGCAACTGCCAACAATCAAACACTAAAGAGCAGGGTTTCACCACTGAGGATCCTCTCGCAGCCAAAGGGTAGGTGTAGATGAGTTAAGGGCAGCTGAGCCCGGCCTCCCTAATCTTGCTGTCAGAGGTCCAGGGATTCCTGATCTGGCCGGGGGTGAGTGTGCAGAACAGCGGTTGCCAGCACAACTGGCTCGCTGGATGGAACTCTGAGAGAATGCGGGACAGCCTTGGTAAGGATGGGGGCGGCCTGGGGAATTTTGAGGGAGGCATGTCCTAACTGATTATTGGCGTCTCTCTTTGAAGTCCTTCCAGATAAAACAATGTTTGCTGGTTTTGATCCTGCGAAGGCTGCCCTCGCTGTTCTTGTAGCAGCCGAGGCAGATAGAGACCAAAGACGACAGCAATGCCAACATGCGCTGGCAATTACAGCACACGTAGGGTGCCGCTGCACACCATAAGACCATAAGACATAGGAGTGGAAGTAAGGCCATTCGGCCCATCGAGTCCACTCCGCCATTCAATCGTGGCTGATGGGCATTTCAACTCCACCTACCAGCATTCTCCCCGTAGCCCTTAATTCCTCGTGACATCAAGAATTTATCTATCTCTGCCTTGAAGCCATTTAGCGTCCCGGCCTCCACTGCACTCCGCGGCAATGAATTCCACAGGCCCACCACTCTCTGGCTGAAGAAATGTCTCCGCATTTCTGTTCTGAATTTACCCCCTCTAATTCTAAGGCTGTGCCCACGGGTCCTCGACTCCTCGCCTAACGGAAACAGTTTCTTTGCGTCCATCCTTTCTAAGCCATGTATTATCTTGTAAGTTTCTATTAGATCTCCCCTTAACCTTCTAAACTCCAATTAATATAATCCCAGGATCCTCAGCCGTTCCTCATATGTTCGACCCGCCATTCCAGGGATCGTCCGTGTGAATCTCCGCTGGACACGCTCCAGTGCCATTATGTCCTTCCTGAGATGTGGGGCCCAAAACTGGACACAGTACTCCAAATGGGGCCTAACCAGAGCCTTATAAAGGCTCAGTAGCACATCTCTGCTTTTATATTCCAACCCTCTTGAGATAAATGACAACATTGCATTCGCTTTCTTAATCACGGATTCAACCTGCATGTTTACCTTTAGGGAATCCTCGACTAGCACTCCCAGATCCCTTTGTACTTTGGCATTATGAATTTTCTCACCGTTTAGAAAGTAGACTATGCTTGGATTCTCTTTTCCAAAGTGCAAGACCTCACATTTTCTCACGTTGAATTGCATCAGCCATTTCCTGCACCACTCTCCCAAAATGTCTAGATCCTTCTACAGCCTCCCCACTTCCTCAGCACTACCTGCCTGACCACCTAACTTCGTATCATCGGCAAACTTGGCTAGAATGCCCCCAGTCCCTTCATCCAGATCATTAATATATATGGTGAACAGCTGCGGCCTCAACACTGAACCCTGTGGAACACCGCTGGTCACCGGCTGCCATTCCGAAAAAGAACCTTTTATCCCAACTCTCTGCCTTCTGTCAGACAGCCAATCCTCAACCCATGCCAGTAGCTCACCTCGAACACCATGGGCCCTCACCTTACTCAGCAGCCTCCTGTGTGGCACCTTATCAAAGGCCTTTTGGAAATCCAGATAGACCACATCCACTGGGTTTCCCTGATCTAACCTACTTGTCACCTCCTCAAAGAATTCTAACAGGTTCGTCAGGCACGACCTCCCCTTACTAAATCCATGTTGACTTGTTCTAATCCGACCCTGCTCTTCCAAGAATTTAGAAATCTCATCCTTAACGAGCGATTCTAGAATTTTACCAACAACCGAGGTTAGGCTAATTGGCCTATAATTTTCCATCTTTTGTCTTGATCCTTTCTTGAACAAGGGGGTTACAACAGCGATCTTCCAATCGTCCGGGACTTTCCCTGACTCCAGTGATTTTTGAAAGATCTGCAGACCTGGCCACCCATTCAGCTGAGGAGGGGGCCAGAAGGGGAGACCAGCGACGGGCCAAGGTGTACATGAGTCATTGGTCCTTCCATGAGCTGACAGACAGTATATGCCGCAGAAGACCCATATCAGCAGGCAAGCAGTGCAACACCTGTGCCATCTCCTCACGGACATGGCACACATAGAGGAGGAAGACACCCGCTCCTGGCGGTTGTGAAGGTTACTGCAGCACTAAGCTTTTATGCCTCCGGACCATTCCAGAGCTTGAGCGGAGACCAGTTTGGCACATCTCAACCTTCAACCCAAAGGTGCATCCAGGAGGTGATGGATGTTCTGTATGATCAGGCATCTGACTGTGTCATCTTCGACCAGTATAAGGCCCAACAAGATGCCCGGACTCCAGGATTCACTGCCATCACCTGAATACCCAGGTCCAAGGGGGCGAGCGCTAGCACACATGTTGCCCTGCAAGCACCGGGGCATATAGGAGTGCCCTCTATTAAAAGGAAGAGGCTCCACTCTCTGAATTTTCAGATCATGTACGAACACCACCCAGGAATCATGCATGTATGTGCCAGCTGCACTGGGAGCATGCATGACAGCTACATCTTCGTACCCGGAGATCTTTGTTGTCTTTGAGGACCAACCAAGGATGACAGTTGGCTTGTGGGGGACAAGGGATACCTGCTCAGGCCATGGTTGATAATGCTGTTTCAGAGACCTGAGACCAAGGCGTAGACCCATTACAATAAGGCTTACATTGCCACCCGCGCTGTCATTGAGCAGTGCATCGGACTGCTGAAAATGTAGTTTCGATGACTGGCCCACTCTGGCGGACTTTCCAGAGGGTCTCCCGCTTTGTGGTGGTGTGTTGTACTTTCCATAATCTGGCAGAGCAGTGGGGTCACATGCTGGAGGAGGAGGGGGAGGGACATGCAGCTTCAACTGAGGAGGAGGTGGTGGACCAGGAGGGGCTGGAGGTCAAGTCCAGGGACAAGCCCAAGGAGGAGTTGGTCGATCGAGGACAGGCGGCGATGAGAGTCCAGCATGACAGAAGGACACGAAAAGCATTATCCTCTCCAGATTTTCCGAGAACGAGGCTGTGTCTGTCAGCTCAATAGCCCGGCTGTGGGAGGGAACACAGAGTAGGGTGTGGGCAGGTCCACTGTAAAGATTAAAATGACAGAGGCTTCACATGTATCTGGTGTGAAATTATTTAATGGTAAACCTTTTAATGTGACAGATTTCCATTTCCCCCAGCAATGGATAGTGACCTCACCAGTGCCCACTCAGAACTCCTCATTCTTGATCTTCTGTGGTCTAGTGTTACGTCTCGGTGTGTCCCCAGGTTGCACATCAGAGGTGGAGACAGCCTGCTACTTTCCGTGCTCTGTGGCCTTTGCCCCTGGCAAATTGCCTCTGGACGACCTGAAGCCGGAGGCTCCAGCCGACTTACCGGTGTCGCAGGCATTGCCATGCCACCCAGTTCTGCCTGCTGCCCTTAGATGCGCCAATGCCAGAAGGGAGGGATTCCGAAGAAATGGAGAATACTGTAGTCTCCTTGATGAAAGGCCCCACATTCAACTCCAGTGCCTACCCCTCCCCGAGGGTGCCTGTAGGGCCCTGGGTTACTCCATGGAATGAAGGGGCAGCTGGAGTAAGCTCCAGAAGCCTCTGAGTCATGCCTGTCCTGGAGGCTCCCCATTGTCTGCTCCATGCTTTTGGCACCCTCAGTAGTAATCCTCAGTGACTGGGCCATGTTTTGGAATGCTTCAACAAGGTCCACCTGCGTCTATGTCATGCCCCTCATCGACTGGGACATGATGTCACGACCCTCAGTCATGGTCGACAGACTGAGCCATGCCTTGAACACCACCACTCAAGGCACAAACATTGTGCAGCAGGTTTTCCACTGCAGTGTTGGCCTCGGTGCCACATACTGATGGCACCATCTCCTGCGCCTGAAGGCTTTAGCACTCCTATCGGCCTTCCAGTCACTGACGACCTCTTCTGAATGTCATAGCTGCGTCCTATCATCTGCATCAGCGCTGGGAGAACATTGTCCAGAGGCTCAATATCTGGCTCGGACTCAGCTGAGTGCTGGGATGCGACAGACCTCTGACTGCTGCCTCCCTTGGATGTTCCTGCTTCCACCTGATGTGCATCAGCAGCTTCCTGGTGTTCACCAGATAGTACCACCGAAGACGGTATACTAATGTCGCCAACAAAGGTGGTTGTCTCTGCACTGGTGGAAGGTACGGGTAAAAGCTGTGATGCATCGCTGGTTGTCTCCTCGGAGCTCTCCTCTGAGGTGGTCTCTTGGGTGGTGGTGGCGGAGGGGACGGTGGCGGAGCACAACTCCAGGTGGCCCGGCCTCATCAGATGGTGATCCTGAAAGACAATGGCCATGTGGTCAGTGAAAGGGGGGATCATTTTGTGGGAGATCAAAAATTCACGAGACAGGTCACCTGGATGAGGGGACAGTGGATTTTCATCTCTGTGGCATAGACCGACCACACTGCCGGTCACTGTTCTCTCCTTGGGAAATCCCGCCATTGTGGAGCCCATTCCTCATAGTGGGTGAGGACTCGGATCTCTGGCATCCCACCCCATCTTCACCCTACCCCTCTTATTATGGGTTATCTTGTCCTGTGGCGACAAAGAAACCGCATTGTGGGCCACACATTTGATGGGTCAGCGGCTCTATAGCAGATGGCATGTGTGGGCACTGCACCTAGACATGAAGGGATTATGCTGGTGGTTGCCAAGGGCTTTTGAGGAATAAGCTTGAAGATTGGATGTGAGCAGGGTGTGAGTTGTCAGCCAATGGATTGGAGGGGAGCGGGAAGAGGGGGGGCTGGTTTGGGAAATTGAGGGGTGAAAGGCGGGACTGATGCCAGGAGAGAGGTGGCAATTTAACCTTGAGGCTCGTTGGAGGCTGTTTGTCTTCTTATAACATTGAGTGGTGACCCTCCTGGGCATGATGCCGCACTCACGAAGCTGCCATTGCCTCCCAGGTGGCATTGCTCACCCTGCTACCAATTTCTGACCCGTTGGTGGAATGGATATCCCACCTCCCATCCACTGTGTCAAGAAGCTTGACCAAGTTGGCATCCACAAAGCGAGGAGCTGGTCTCCGCACTGCCATCTTCATTTCTTAACTGGGACTAAGCTCTGAGCGAACGTTTGAAAGCAGCTCCCCCTTGTTAGCGGCGAGTAGCGGAGGCATGGGTAAGGCGAATCAGACCAGCGAGGGAGCCAGGCATGATGAGATTCACGTGGAGGCTGATTTTTTGAACTAAGTGTGGGTGAATACACGCCACGATCTCACCAATGCGGCCAATGCAAAAGACCCCGACAAACTTGCCCAAAATTACACAATTTTGTGGCTGAATCGCGTCTTGAATTTTGCTGACTTTATTTATATGTCTTGGTCTGATCTTTAATTCTTATATTTTATTTGTTTGATCAAAACTTATTAAAGAAAATTTGCAGAGGAAGTCCTTCCATATTGAAATGGGCAGCTGGAAATTTTACGTGGTCTGATCCCAAGCAGGTTTTTGTCAGGATGCAACGCTGTGAGGATGCCGATCAACAAGTTATTTATACGCACGCATATTGCAAACTCGCATTCCTTTAAACATATTCTTATTAAAATCTCATCACCGTTCTTTTCCCTGAAACTTACACAATTTTTTCTAACTTTGAAATCTAAAACAAGATTGAGACAGACCAAATTCATTCATTTGGGACGCTGGTGCTCATCAGAGAGGAGATATCATCCCATTTGTATTACAGTAGTCTTGTTCAAAAGGGGAAAGGAATACTCCTAAATAGCCCAGGTTTCTGGCAGCTCAGTTTTTCAATGTCTAGACAGGAAATATTTGAAGCTATAAATTGATAAATAGAAGGTAAACTATGTAAAGGTGAAATCAACTGTGCCAATTGGCTTTCCCAATGATTAATAACATTTCTTTCAGATTTTGAAGCAGAATTTACCCAAAAAGAAGCAACATTAAAATTTGACTACTTTGCACTTGTAACAATTATGTGGGATGGAATTAATAGTCACTTAGAAAAATATGGATTTCCTGAGGAAAGATTGTGTTTACCTAACTACCTGGAGTTTTCTGAAGAGGTAACAGGGAAGGTTGTGAGGGTAATGTTGTTGATGTGGTGCACATGGACTTCCAAAGGGCATTTAATACAGTGCTACACAACAGACTTATGAAAACATTATAACCTATGGAATAAAGAGTATCGTAGCAGCTTGGATACAAAATTGGCCGAGGAATAGGAAACAGCGAGTGTGGTAAATGTTGGCATTTCAGATGTATTGTATTATTGACATTTGACGCAGTAAGTATTAAAAACTTGGGTTAGTGTGTGCGTGACTACTGCAGTTAAGTTTTAAAAGAAAACGTAGTTTGAAAGGCAAGTATATTTTAGGAGCCAGAGGTTTAATTAAACCATCGTAAAAGGCTTGGCCTAATGGAGGTTTCTTTGGAGGAAGCGGATTCCATGTGGAGTTCATTAGATTTCAGCTTGGTGAGATGATGTCATTCATGGGTGCAGCTAAGTTATCAGGCTTTTTGCAGCGAAAGCAGGGGTGGGATTCTCCGACCCCCCCACCGTGTCGGAGAATCGCCGGGGGCCAGCGTCAATCCCGCCCCCGCCGTGTCCCGAAGTCTCTGGTACCAGAGATTCGGCGGGGGCAGGAATCGCACCATCGTGAAGGACCACAGCGGCCGACACGGAAGAATAGAGTGCCCCCACAGCACAGGCCCGCCGGGGATCGGTGGGCCCCGGGGCCAGATCCCCCCCCCCCCCCCCCCCCCCCCCGAGGACCCCGGAAGCCACCCACGCAGCCAGGTCCCGCCAGCAAATACCTGGTGTAATATGCGCCGGTGGGACTGACCGAAAATGAGCGGCCACCCGGCCCATCACAGGTTGGAGAATTGCCGGGGATGTTTGTCTGTCTGCCCAGCAGAACGTAAACTATCCTTTGGTTACATTTTAAAGAAGAGCAGGAGAATTACCTCTGGTGATCTAGCCAATACTTATTCTCCAACCAAGATTACACAAACAGATCATCTATCTGGCCATTATCCTCTTGTCTGCGGAAGCTTGACATCAAAGGTGAATGTTTAACTCATTTTTGATTTGAGAAATATTTCTGGTTCATGAATGATTAATTAATTTTTTTATTTTGCTACTAAGGAAGATATTCCCTTTTTCCTTATTCCAACTCGGCTCAGTCAGATAATTCAGAACAACTATTTGAAATAGCAAAACTGATTTGGGGCTGTAAGGAGTGAGTCATCAAATTCTGTGCCTGTCCAGCTCATTATGTTACTGACTGCTTAAAAATAAATACGGCGAGAATAATGCCAGGAAATATCACGAGATTCTGGGTGCGATCTTCCAAAAAGGGAACAAAGTCCCCCAGCGAGCGCGTTTAGTAGTGCCGACAAACACATGGCTTTGAACGCAATTCACTTTGAATAAAGGGCCTGAACGGGGAACGCGTGGCTGAGGCCGCACATAGCCCCATTTTTTACAATGGGGAGATCCACTCGTCCGAACTCCCCATTATAGCGAGAGAGCGGGACGCCATTTTGAAGTGGACCCCTGCCCAATTACACACATTCTGCCCTGGTAGTGCCGCTGCTAATGTCACCTGGGCACCTTGGAAGTACCAGGCTGGCATCAAGGTGTCAGGCAGGCATTGCCAGGGTACCCATGTGACACCAGCAGTGCCAGGGAATCACCCTGCCCAAAGCTGGGGGCCTCCGATCCCCTTGGAGACACCCGCGAGTGCCGTTCCATCTGGTCCCCGTTTGTGGGGACCAGTACCAAACAGCGCTTGCCCGAGGTCTCCGAGGCAAAGGGATTGAATCCCAAAGCCTCAGGTACCTCGGGAATCTGCACATTAGAGTGAGGCTTACTGCCTCACAGTAATATGGAGAAGTGCTCAAAGTTTATCACATCGATTGTGGGCGGGACTTCCCTTGCAATGTCCCGCGAGATTGTGTTGAATCTCGTGAGGCGGTGCGAGCTGGGTGGATCCCGGGAACAGGGTCTCCCAGCTTTCAACGGCCATGCTGCGCTGCGGCGAGCTGCTTTTCCTGCACAACGTGGTCGGAGGATCGCACCTTGCGTGTTGTTTACTTCTGAGATTTGTTGTATATCTTTGAAAATTATCCCCATGGCTCAGTAGGGGTCATTGATTTATGTTGTTAAATACAGAGACATTCAATAAAGATTGCTAAATAACTGAAGTGAGTCAGTCTTTACAAGAAGATATATACACATAATTGCTTACACAAAGATTTCCTTTCAGCCCTCTGCATCAAAGGAGGTTCCTTTGTGAGGACGTTAGTCAAGAAGTTTGTTGAAAGTGTCAAGAAGCAAGTGATCAGCAATTGCCCCCAGATGTATGGATAGGTGGATGTGGTGGTATGATTAGCATAGCTGCCTGCCATTGGTGCAGAACACTGGCTTACCATTGGCCCTGGTCGGTCATGTGCCTCTCGACCGGTTGGTTGAGACCAGTCATGTGACGGCTCCCCGATTGGTCGAGAGGCTGAGTTAACCCCGCCTCCAGGGTGGGGTATAAATACCCAGTACTCCGTGCGGTCGTTCTTCTGCTGTAAATGACCGCACGGCTTTACATCTAGTATATTAAAGCCATACTTTTGTTCAGCAACTCGTCTCGCGTTCAATTGACGGTACATCAATTTAATATACTAGAAATTTTAAGATGGAGCTCCGGATCAAGCCCGACTGCCTCCGCATCAGCCCGCAAACTCAGAACGCATCGGAAATCTTCAAGCATTGGCTGGCGTGTTTTGATAGCTATCTGGCGACCGCAAGCAGCCCCCCCACCATGGCACAGAAGCTTCATATTCTCCATTCCAGCGTGGGCATGGCGGCCTACGCGATGATAGAGGGAGAAAAGGAATATGACGTGGCCATGGATACGCTAGAAGGACAATTTCTTAAGCCGGTAAACCGAGTGTACGCCCGACATCTGCTGGCTACCAGACAACAGTTCCCCGGTGAGTCCTTAGATGATTTTTACCGGGCCCTCGCTGTCCTGGGAAGGAATTGCACCTACCTCCAAGTTGCAGCCACTGAGCACATGGAACTTTTAATCAGAGATGCTTACGTGGCTGGGATGCAGTCCGCCGCTATCCGCCAGCGGATGCTGGAAAAAGACGACCTCAGCCTAACTGAGGCACGGACTCTCTCCACCTCCCTGGAGGTCACCGACTTAAATGCCTGCGCCTATGTCCCCAGCCGCGCTGCAGCGCCCTGGGCCTCCTGGCACGCTTCCCCACCGCCATCTGCCGCTCCCGACCCCCCTCAGGCCTGCGCCGCGGGACTCCCCGACAAGGTCCCGGGGCCCCACTGCTATTTCCGTGGGCTTGCCAAAGACCCCCGCCCGCGCTGCCCGGCCCGCTCCGCCCTTTGTAAGAGCTGCGGGAAAAAGGGCCATTTTTCGACGGTCTGCCAGGCCAAATCGGTCGCTGCTGTGCCGCGCAACCCTTCTGGGCCCTTCTGGGCCCTTCCAGCGCATCGCGTCAATCTCCCCCCCACCCCCGGGCCCCTGCGTCCGGCCTGCGCGCCTCTCTGCCCCCGCTCTCAGCCGCTCCGATCGGCCCGCCGGCACCGCTAACCCCGCCCCCAGCAACCACGAGGGTCCTGCGGGCGCCACCATCTTGAGTCCCGGACGCCACGTGCGGGTCCTGTGTGCTGCCATCTTGGGGCCCCGACTCCACGTGCGGGTCCTGGGCGCTGCCATCTTGGGGCCCCGACCCCACATGCAGGTCCTGGGTGAAGCCATCTTGGGGCCCCGACTCCACGTGCGGGTCCTGGGCGCCGCCATCCTGGACTGGCACACAAGGTCCTGCCAGCACCTACTCGGCCGCCGACGATGACGACTATGGATCTTCTCCACGGCTCGCGGCCATTCAGCTCGACCAGTCACGTCCATGCACGCTCGCCAAGACGACGACGTAAATCCACCTCAACGGGCACGAGACGGACTGCCTGCTGGACTCCAGGACCACGGAAAGCTTCGTACACCCTGACACGGTAAGACGCTGCGCGCTCCCTGTCCACCCTGTAAAACACAAAATCGGGTTAGCCTCAGATTCGCACTCCGTCCGCATCACCGGGTGCTGCATCGCGGACCTCACGGTCCAAGGGGAAGCTTTTTAAAAATTATAAACTCCTTATCCTCCCCGACCTTTGCGCACCGGCACTCCTAGGACTGGACTTTCAGTGCAACCTGCAGAGCTTGACCTTCCAACTCGGCGGCCCTATACCCCCCTCACTGTCTGCAGCCTCGCGTCCCTCAAAGTAGACCCCCCCTCCTTGTTTGCTAATCTCACCCCCGATTGCAAACCCGTCGCAACCCGGAGCAGACGGTACAGCGCCCAGGACCGGACCAGCATCAGGTCCGAGGTCCATAGGTTGCTGAAGGAAGGGGTCATCGAGGGCAGCAACAGTCCCTGGCGAGACCAAGTGCTGGTGGTCCGGACTGGGGAGAAAAAACGGATGGTCATCGACTACAGCCTGACCATCAACCGGTTTACGCAACTGGACGCGTATCCTCTCCCCCGTATTTCCGCCATGGTAAATGAGATTGCGAAATACAAAGTCTTCTCCACGGTGGGCCTCAAGTCTGCTTATCACCAGCTCCCCATCCGCGCGAGTGACCGCAAGTACACCGCGTTCGAGGCAGATGGGCGTCTCTACCACTTCCTCAGGGTTCCATTCGGTGTCACAAATGGGGTCTCGGTCTTCCAACGGGAGATGGACCAAATGGTCGACAAGTACGGATTACGGGCTACCTTCCCGTATCTCGATAATGTCACCATCTGCGGCCACAACCAGCAGAACCATGACACCAACCTCCGAAAATTCCTCATAACCGCAGAACTCCTTAACCTAACTTACAATAAGGATAAATGCGTGTTTAGCACCGACCGTCTAGCCATCCTCGGCTACGTAGTGCGTAACGGAGTAATAGGTCCCCACTCTGAACGCATGCACCCCCTGATGGAACTCCCTCTCCCCAATAACCTCAAATCCCTCAAACGCTGCCTGGGTTTCTTCGCTTACTACGCCCAATGTGTTCCCAATTACGCCGACAAGGCCCGTCCCCTCATTCAGTCCACGACCTTCCCGCTGTCGACAGAGGCCTGCCAGGCCTTTAGCCACATCAAAGCGGACATCGCAAAGGCCACGGTGCGCGCCATTGATGAGTCCCTCCCCTTCCAGGTCGAGAGCGACGCATCAGAAGTAGCTCTGGCGGCTACCCTGAACCAAGCGGGCAGACCCGTGGCCTTCTTCTCCAGAACCCTCCAGGCTTCCAAACTCCGCCACTCCTCTGTGGAAAAGGAAGCCCAGGCCATAGTCGAAGCTGTGCGACATTGGAGGCACTATTTGGCCGGCAGGAAGTTTACCCTCCTCACAGACCAACGGTCAGTAGCCTTCATGTTCGATAATGCGCAGAGGGGCAAGATTAAGAATGACAATACCTTGCGGTGACGGATCAAGTTGTCCACGTACAACTACGATATCTTGTATCGTCCTGGGAAGCTCAATGAGCCTCCTGATGCCCTGTCCCGCGGTACCTGCGCCAGCGCGCAGATAGATCGCCTCCGCTCCCTCCACCCGGACCTCTGCCATCCAGGGGTGACCCGTTTCTATCATTTCATAAAGACCCGCAACCTGCCCTACTCCATCGAGGAACTCAGGACAGTAACCCGTGACTGCCACATCTGCGCAGAGTGCAAACCGCACTTTTACCGCCCCGAGCGCGCGCATCTGATCAAAGCATCCCACCCCTTCGAGCATCTCAGCATTGACTTCAAGGGGCCCCTTCCCTCTAGCAACCACAACATTTACTTCCTGATAGTGATCGATGAATACTCCCGCTTCCCCTTCGCCATTCCCTGCCCCGACATGACCACATCGACCATCATTAAGGCCCTCCTCTCCATCTTCTCCCTGTTCGGCTACCCCGCATACATACATAGCGATCAGGGGTCCTCCTTTCTGAGCGACGAGCTGCGTCAATTCCTGCTCAGCAGGGGCATTCCCTCTAGCAGGACGACCAGCTATAACCCCCGGGGTAACGGACAGGTCGAGCGGTGGAATGGTACCATCTGGAAGACCATACTACTGGCCCTCCGGTCCAGAGATCTCCCTATTTCCCGATGGCAAGAGGTTATCCCCGATGCCCTACATTCTATCAGCTCACTCCTCTGTACCACAACAAATCAGACACCTCATGAACGTCTTCTTGTTTTCCCCAGGAAGTCGTCCTCCGGATCCCCTCTCCCGAAGTGGCTGGCCGCCCCCGGACCCATCTTGCTCCGGAAGCATGTGCGGGTGCACAAGTCCGACCCGTTGGTGGAACAAGTCCAGTTACTCCACGCTAACCCGCAGTATGCATATGTGGAGTACCCCGACGGTCAGCAGGACACGGTCTCCCTCCGGGACCTGGCACCCGTCGGCGTGCGGCCTTCCCCCCCTTCACCACAGAACCCCCCCCCTCCCTGTTCTTTTTCCCCCAGCGTCCCACCCAGGCCACCTCTTCCCCATCCATGGCATCTCCACCACCATCCCGGGGTACGGAGACAGTAGGACCATCGCTCCCGGAGTCCAGGACATCAACTGAACCACCACCATCGGCTGAACCAACGTCACCAACTCCCCTGCGGCTGTCTGCCAGGACGTCACATGCAACGAAAAGGCTGATCGAGTCCATTTAACTTCACCACCATGGACCTTGTATGGACACTATGTACTGTTGCTAAATGTCTGGGCCAGTGGGAAGCCAAGGATACATTTTTTTTCTCCTTACTACTCATACTACCAGTTCTCTCCCCCCCACCCCCCAGCTCTCATTGACACCTCCCCCCCTGGCTTATTTCTCCGCAAGGGGTGAATGTGGTGGTATGATTAGCATAGCTGCCTGCCATTGGTGCAGAACACCGGCTTACCATTGGCCCTGGTCGGTCATGTGCCTCTCGACCAGTTGGTTGAGACCAGTCATGTGGCGGCTCCTCGATTGGTTGAGAGGCTGAGTTACCCCGCCTCCAGGGCGGGGTATAAATACCCAGTACTCCCGGCGGTCGTCCTTCTACTGTAAATGACCGCAGGGCTTAACATCTAGTATATTAAAGCCATACTTTTGTTCAGCAACTCGTCTCGCGTTCAATTGATGGTACATCAGTGGACAACAAACCTCGGGTTGGTGTCAGAAGGGCTGCAATATTGTGCATCAGAATCTTGTGATACAACCCAGTGGTGATTGGATTATTGGTAAATCATGTCCTGAGACATTTTAAATGCTGTTAGAAAATATATAGGAAACACGAAGATATAACTATTTAGAACATAGAACATAGAACACTACAGCGCAGTACGGGCCATTTGAAATGGTAAAACAGGGGCTGGTTTAGCTCACTGGGCTAAATCGTTGGCTTTTTTTTGGCACGGTTCGATTCCTGTACCAGCCTCCCCGAACAGGCGCTGGAATGTGGCGACTAGGGGCTTTTCACAGTAACTTCATTGAAGCCTATTCGTGACAATAAGCGATTTTCATTTCATTTCATTTTTCAGATGACTATTATGACAAGGTTTTTCAAAAGAAACATCCAACCTGACAATACAATCCCCTTAAAATGAACAGAAAGCTGAACATAATTTTAGCCATTGTCCCAAGGAGGGTTTTCTCCCCCAGGCTTTAAATCAAACTCCATCCCTGATTATTGGTTCTAAAACTAGTCCTCAAGTTCATTTAGTTGTAGGGAAGTAAAAAAAAAACAGACATTTCAAGAATATTTTGATTGAGGAGTTTTGTTCAGGAGAGACTTGCAGTTTCTCATGTTCGCTCCCCAAGGAACCTCTGAAATGGGAAGTAGGAACAAAAATGTTTTAGTTCTGCAGCTCCAAACGCTGACCCCTCTATTAGTCACTATACAATCTAGATAGTCATTACGCACACATTCAGAACAAAGACACTACTTATGGATTTTGGGTTACTCAAGGAGCATCGTGCTCATACTGCTGCAACTCCAGCAGCACAGATCATAAATGCCTGTGCACCCCCTAGTTCCTATTTCCTTTTAATTCTGCTCAGAAGGTCAGAGTTCTCTCCACTTGTTCAATCAGAACACTTTGCTGCTGCAATCATTACTATTATTTCACATCCACATTTATTCCCCAGTGTTCTTTTCAGCTATGTTTTCTTGGTAATCGTGCCTGCTATGAGGCCCCTTCCTTCCGTCTTTCAAACATTCCAATAAAGTACAGAAAATTGTGTCATTTTGGTAATCTCGGCTAATTTTGTGTGCTTACCAAACTGAGTTTTGTCTTGAAAAGGTGAAAACATTTATTGATGAATGATTCTAGTCACGTTTTTGTTTATACAATTGGGCAAGTTCCAACACGTTATCAGTTAAGGTGCAGTCCACTGTATTTCCAAACGTTTTGTAAGGTGGTTAGTTGAGGATTTTAAAATTTGGGATGTTTTATCACTGAGATTGCCCTACATCAAACTGAAGTCTGATAGGTTCAACATAACTGGTATTGAACAAGAAGGCGTATGTTAAACATGCAAAGTAATTGCAGGATTATCTGCTAACCAGAAGGAAACCACTTATCAAAATATTACTTATGTGAATGTGAAACAGCTGGACTCACTGTCATGCCACCATGTGGAACTATTTCATCACCTGATAGATCAGTTTATATAGGGAGCAGAGTTTAATGCAGTATAATAACTGGAATTACTACATAATCAGATTGTCAAATTATTCACTGGTCTGAGCAGGGCAATTAGGGATGAGCAACAGCTCCTGGCTCTGCTCTTGGTGCTCACATCCCAGGAAAGGGTAAAATAAGGTTCTTTGTATCCACTCTCTCAATTCTGACAATTAGCTGATCTTAACAAGATGGGTAAGGCTTCCATATTTTCAGCAACTGTAATATTTTGCTTTTGAGTTAGGAAGATGTGCAGTGTTTGTGTTGATTGAAAATAATGAACATATAGGACTGTATTTTACACTGGGGCAGTGGTTCCGCCCCTTTGTATAAAAGTCAGGGGAAAGTCTGACCCCGCTTGATCAGCTCACCCCACAGCCATTTGTGACCGATGGAACAGCAATTGGCTTGAGGCAGGTCACCTGACCTTCAGCTCTGAGAGCTAACAGCCAATTAGACGATCAGCACCTTTCACATCCCAGCAGCGCCACGGGCAGCGGTGATCTCTGCTGAGACTGTGGTGAGGCTGAAAAGATGGAGCCAGGATGTAAGGTGAGCCTGGGGTGAGAGGAGTGGAGGACGTGGTTGGAAAGGGTAAAGGGGGACTATGGGATTGTGTGGAAATGGGGTGTACCTCAGGGAGGCCACTGATGAGCATGGGGTGCTCGTCAAGGAGGTACCCTCCTATCTCTGGCATCAATACTCACTAGGTTTTACCTGACAGCCTAATGATTAGTCAGGGACCTGTGTGCCAGTTAAAATTCCTGGGGTGGTGGGAGAAAGTCCGTATATGGCCATTAATCAGACATTTAAGGCCAAAATTGGCACATGAGCAAGCAGGCTGCCCAATGCCTCCCCTGCCAATGATAAACTGAAGTGGGGACAGTTAGGTGCCAGGAATGTTGCTGCTGGCATGGTGCATAAATTGCCACCTGTCTGCCATACCCTCACCTGTCAAATTCTGGCATTAATGAAGCAAAAAAGGGCATTTTACCAGAATCGGGAACCAAAAATGCTTGGGTGAGTTACAAAAGCTACAAAACCATTTATCTCAGTAAGGGGGTGCTGAGTTCACAATTTGATTGACAATTTTGAAAGGCTATCAAAGAATTGGCTGCCTTGCGGCAGCACGGTGGCGCAATGATTAGCACTGCTGCATCACGGAGCCATGGTCCCAGGTTCGATTCCGACTCTGGGTCACTGTCCGTGTGGAGTTTGCACATTCTCCATGTTTGCGTGGCTTTCGCCCCCACAACCCAAAGATATGCAGGGTAAGTGGATTGGCCACGCTAAATTGCCCCTTAATCAGAAGAAATGAATTGGGTACTCTAAATTTATTTTAAAAAAAGAATTGGCTGCCTTTTATGTGGCTGCTGAACAGAGGTTCACCAGATCACGAACATCAGAACCAAATGTTCGTGCTGCGGCAAAACTGGAGAATACCAGCTCTCTCCTGCCACTACGCTAAGTTTGTTTGTGTTAATCACAGACTTGAGGGGATTTAAAATCTTTAAATGAGTTTCATTAATTAGAGTTTTTTCTGCATAAAGTGCTTATGAATAAGAGCTTAATTAGATTCTTTGAAATTTTAAAAATCTCCACATGGCTCCTGTCGTCCTTTCACAGTAGATACTTTGTGAATGGTTCTGGAGGTGGCATGGAGGGTTGTCAGATTACATGGATGTCACATGGAGGATATAAGGTGGCATGGAGTTTGATGAGGGTATGGGGGCTTGGGGATCCATTGGGGGTGAGGGTTGATGGATCTAGAAGCATTTAATAAAATTGGACCAAATTCTCAGAGAACTGAGACTGGCCTTTTAACCAGCATGCTTCAGCACCGGCCACCTCCGTGTCCTTTGAACAGCCTCCGGTTGCGACAGACCTGATTTGTTGCAGGTATGTGGAAAGCTCAGTTCCAAGGAGACAGGTCTGCCAAGTTGGGAGATTTTCTGACTCATGGGCTGGGATTCTCCCCTACCCGGCGGGGCGGGGGGTCCCTGCGTAGGGGAGTGGCACCAACCACTCCGGTGTCGGGCCTCCCCAAAGGTGCGTAATTCTCCGCAACTTTGGAGGCTAGGCCCGCGCCGGAGCGGTTGGCACCACGCCGACTGCCGCCAAAACCGGCACCAGCGGCCTTTGACGTCCGCCGCCCGGCACCGGGGCTGGCCGAAAGGCCTTTGTCGGTTCCCACATGCGCCGCCACTGACATCACCACCGGCGCATGCGTGCTGGGGAATTCTCTTCCGCCTCCGCCATGGTGGAGGAAATAGCGGCGGCAGAAGAAAAAGAGTGCCCCCACGGCACTGGCCCGCCCGCCGATCGGTGGGCCCCGATCGCGGGCCTGGCCACCATGGGGGAACCCCCCCCCCGGGGTCTGATCCCCAGGACCCCGGGGGCCCGCTCGCGCCGCTGATCCCGCCGCCACCAGAGGTGGTTCAAACCTCGGCGGCGGGAGAGGCCTCCCAGCGGTGGGACTTCGGCCCATCACGGGCCGGAGAATCACCGCAGGGGGCTCGCCGATCGGCGTGGGGTCGGAGAATTTCGCCCCAGGTTTCTGTCCTCATGGTGAAAATTTAACCCAGATTGATTTTGATGATTTACAGAGAGAGTGAATAACAATGATTTGCATTTATATTGCATTTTTATAACAATCAAGTGCCCAAAGGTACTTCATATCAGGAGATATTAATACAGGTGCCAAAAATGTTGTCAAAGAAGTAGGTTAAAGGAACATCCTAGGCTCACTCTTAGCTCCCCCCACCCCCACCCCCTCCCCCTCCCCAGTTGAGTTTTGAGGTGGGGTGGGGCGCTTGGAATTGCATCGCAAGGATCCCCTTTGAGATCCCGCCTATCCTGCCCCAGACATGATTTTTTTCATTGGGAAGCCTGCACCTGTACCTATTAAGGTGCTTAACAGCCATTTAATGTCTATCTAATGTCTCAAGGTGGGAAACAGAAAAAAGTTAACATTCTCAATTTTGGGTGGGGAGGTGGGGGAGGTTGTCTGGAATGGAAGCCCCCTTCTGGCTGACGGCGCCCTCCCCTCACAGACAGGATACCTCTGAACCTCCCTTCTGCCGCCTCCCCTGGCCTATCCCCAATAACCTATTTGCGTCCTTTGCAACTTCCTACCCTTCCCTTACTGAGACCCCTGTCGCTTACCTTCACACCAGCTCCCTGTCCTTGCCATGGCACTGCAGTGCCTCTTCTGGCCACTGCAGCTTGCCATGGCACTGCAGTGCCTCTCTGGCCACTGCAGCTTGCCATGGCACTGCAGTGCCTCTTCTGGCCACTGCAGCTTGCCATGGCACTGCAGTGCCTCTTCTGGCCACTGCAGCTTGGCATGGCACTGCAGTGCCTCTTCTGGCCACTGCAGCTTGCCATGGCACTGCAGTGCCTCTTCTGGCCACTGCAGCTTGCCATGGCACTGCAGTGCCTCTTCTGGCCACTGCAGCTTGCCATGGCACTGCAGTGCCTCTTCTGGCCACTGCAGCTTGCCATGGCACTGCAGTGCCTCTTCTGGCCACTGCAGCGCTCTGTATGGAAGGGCTGAAGTCAACAACTTGCCAAGGTGGGACCCCCTTCCAGTGTGAATGGAAGCCCTGCCTGTTGCTAATCAATGCTCTTTTTAGTGTAAAATGGAAGCAATAGGCGGGAGTGCATTCCCCACCAACTCTCCAGATGGTGGGGGATCCAAATAAATAAAGGAGAGAGAGAGATGGACGTGCAGAGAACTTCAGTGAGAGAATTCTAGTGCTTAGAAATTGAAGGCATGGCTGCTAATGGTGGAGCAGTTAAAAGCACAGCATACATCAACAACTCAGTTCAAAAGCTCTACTATCTCTGGAATACTATTCTTTGTTGAACATCTATTCTAGCCCTTCTCTTACATAACCCAAGGTGCCTGGTCTTCCCAAATCTTTTAAATTCAAATAGTAGGTGGAATCTCCCCCCTCAGGACCAGACTGGGAGGTAGAGTGGTGGTATGTAATTGGGAGGAAAGGCAGGATGTGGGGTTTGGAGTGCCCACCACTTTCTCAACTTCTCACGTTTAGTGGTGGGGAAGGTGCTGGAGTGAGGTGGTGGGTTTCACTCCTGATTGGACACCCTCTGGTTCACGGAGGAAAGGGCAGTGTCCACTGAAAGACCCCCTTCTGCTCTCTTGACCAGTCCCCTCCTTCCAACCCCTCAGTGGACCACCGCTTACCTGAATAGCCCTAGTGAGATCCACAAACTCCATTTGATTCTGAAGCCTCCTCCATATGGCTCCTAATAGCGCTGCTGGTATTCAAGAGGTACTGGTCATCTGATTGACCAGTTCTTCAAGGCAGAAACGCTGACCTTAAAGGGACACAAGCCCTGACAGTAAGCAGCTAACTTCTGCATTGCCATTGAATTCCATTAGTGCTGCCAAGAATGGTTGTGATGGGGTTGCCCTCAGCTTGCTGGCCAGTGGAAGAGGCCACCGCTGTGGCCATTGAATTCAGCCCAATGTATTAGTAGGAACACTTACAACTGCTTAGCCACAACAGAGGAAAATCTTTCTACCTGATGACATTGACTGGAGGTTAAGCAACACTTTGGATGGAGAGCCAAAGTGATGAATCTAGGCTAGGATATCCAAACGTGTGTAAACAAAGACTGTAAATAATTCACTCATGAAGTAGGTCTATCAATCTCTTCAGTGGAAATAAGACCATAAGATATAGGAGCAGAATTAGGCCACTCGGCCCATTGGGTGTGCTCCGCCATTCAATCATGGCTGATATTTTTTCATCCCCATTCTCCTGCCTTCTCCCCATAACCCCAAACCCCTTATTAATCAATAACCCATCTATCTCTGTCTTAAAGACACTCAGTGATTTGGCCGCCACAGCCTTCTGCGGCAAAAAGTTCCACAGATTCACCACCCTCCGGCTGAAGAAATTCCTCCTCATTTCAGTTTTAAAGAATTGTCCCTTTAGTCTGAGATGGTGTCCTCTGGTTCTAGTTTTTCCGACAAGTGGAAACATCCTCTCCACGTCCACTCTATCCAGGCCTCACAGTATCCTGTAAGTTTCAATAAGATCCCCCTTCATCCTTCTAAACTCCAATGAGTACAGACCCAAAGTCCTCAACCATTCCTCATACGACAAGTTCTTCATTCTAGGGATCATTCTTGTGAACGTCCTCTGGACCCTTTCCAAGGCCAGCACATCCTTCCTTAGATACAGGGCCCAAAACTTCTCTCAATTCTCCAAATGGGGTCTGACCAGAGCCTTATACAGCCTCAGAAGTATATCCCTAGTTTTGTATTCTAGCCCTCTTGACGTGAACGCTAACATTGCATTTGCCTTCCTAACTGCCGACCGAACCTGCACATTAACTTTAAGAGTATCATGGACAAGGACTCCCAAGTCCCTTTGTGCTTCAGATTTGCTAAGAATTTCCCCATTTAGAAAATAATCTGTGCCTAAATTTCTCCTTCGAAAGTGCATAACCTCACATTTTCCACATTATATTTCATTTGCCACTTCATTGCCCACTCTCCTAACTTGTCCAAATCCTTCTGCAGCCCTCTTGCTTCCTCAATACTACCTGTCCCTCTACAGATCTTCGTTTCATCTGCAAACTTAGCAATAGTGCCTTCAGTTCCTTCTTCCAGATCATGTATGTATATTGTGAAAAGTTGTGGTCCCAGCACAGACCCCTGAGGCACTAGTCACCAGCTGCCACCCTGAAAAAGACCCCTTTATCCCGACTCTCTGCCTTCTGCCAGTCAGCCAATCCTCTATCCATGCCACGATCTTACCCTCAACACCATGGGCTTTTAACTTATTTAACAGTCTCCTATGTGGCACCTTGTCAAAGGCCTTCTGGAAATCTAAATAAATCACGTCCACTGGTTCTCCTTTGTCTAACTTCCTTGTTACCTCCTCAAAGAACTCTAATAGATTTGTCAGACACGACTTCCCTTTGACAAAACCGTGCTGACTCAGTCCTATTTTATCATGCACTTCCAAGTACTCTGCGATTTCATCTTTAATAACAGACTCTAAAGTCTTACCAATAACCGAAGTCAGGCTAACCGGCCTATAATTTCCCATCCTCTGCCTCCCTCCCTTCTTAAACAGTGGTGTTACATTAGCCACTTTCTGGGAGCCTTCCTGCCTCCAGTGATTTGTGAAAGAACATCACCAATGCCTCCACAATTTCCTCAGCTATCTCTAGTAGGACCCTGGGGTGTTGTCCATCTGGTCAATGTGACTTATCCACCTTCAGTTCTTTTGGTTTCCCCAGAACCTTCTCCTTAGTAATGGTCACTGCATTGACCTCTGCCCCCTGGTTCTCCTGGAGCTCTCGCATCCCACTGGTGTCTGATGCAAAGTAACTATTCAGTTCGTCTGCCATTTCTTTGTTTCCTATTATTACTTCTCCAGCCACATTTTCCAGTGGTCCAATGTCTATTTTTGCCTCTCTCTTACCTTTTATGTATTGAAAAAAAAACTTTCCTATCATCCTTTATATTACTAGCTAACTTGCACTCATACTTCATCTTCTCCCCTCTTATTGCTTTTTTAATTGTCCTCGATCGCTTTTCAAGGCTTCCCAATTCTCTAGTTTCCCACTAATCTTCGCCACTTTATATGCCTTTTCTTTAGCTTTTATGCTGTCCTTGACATCCCTCGTCAGTCATGGATGCCTTGTCCTCCCCTTAGCATGTTCCCTCCTCCTTGGGATGAATTTTTGTTGTGCCTCCTTGATAACCCCCAAAAGCTCCTGCCATTGCTGTTCCACTGTCTTCCCTGCTAGGCTCCTTTTCCAATTAACTCTGACCAGCTCCTCCCTCATGTCTTTGTAGTTACCCTTATTTAATTGTAATACCGTTACATGTGATTGCAGCTTCTGCCTCTCAAACTGCAGGGTAAATTCTAACATATTGTGGTCACTGCTCCCTTAGGGTTCCTTCACCTTAGGTTCCCGAATCAAGTCTGCCTCATTACATATATATTCAGAAAATATTTAGCCAAACCAGAGACTCACATAAAACAATAATTGGAGATGCACAGTAGCAGATTAAATAAAATCATAGCTGAAAAACATGAAGTTCCATGTATGATTATCGCATTACATTTAAACCAAGCTCTATTTCAGTCTTGCTGAACATAGTGCAAGGGCCTGATTCATGAAAGCATGAAACCTCTGTAAATGCAGATTTCCACAAGCTTCACCCCTCCCCCACCAGCATTTTTAATTTGTAGGGTCCATGTTTGCAGATATATTCTGTCAATCAAAGTTATTTTGCAAATATTTCACCTTGTTTTGAATGACGCAATTTGGAAGTTGCAATTTTTGGTCCTGTTCAAAGAGAATCTGAAAATCCGAAAAGTATGATAGCCACAACAATGATAGAGGAAACAAGTTTCAATTACCTGTTCACAAACAATATAAACATAGAACATTTAATCTGAAGTCATTGTTTAGTTTATACTCATTTGTCACCCATGGTTTTCTCCACAGAATATGGAATTACTACCCTTAAAATGAACTATAAATCTGATACCATCCACTTCACATTCAACTTCATACCAATGCTTATTTAGATTAGAGTCCAGTACACTAGTGTTTGCAATTATTTTACAATCCTAAATATAGCAGTTAATTAATATTGAATCTGAATTATCAGTTCCTGTATAAATGATGTTGAAGTGATGGACACTTTTTTTATTGTATTTTTGTACCAGTTCTAATACCCTTCAACATAAATATATATATATATCTTTTAATGTATTTTATTACAAACTTGTATCAAAACAGGTTACAGCAAATAAACACCCCGGGAAACCTACTTCCCAACAATCAACTATACAGTCTGTACAGATTTTTCCCCTTTTTCACCCCCCCCCCCCCCTCCCTACCCCCCCCCCCCCCCCCCCCCTGCGATGAACAGCTCCTCAAACATAGTCACAAACATCTCCCACCTTTTCGTAACCCCGCCTCCAAAGCCTCTTAATTCAGACTTTATCTTCTCCGGTGGCGATGCCGACCGCCACTCTAGCAAAATTCGCCGCTGTGCAATCAGAGAGGCGAAGGCTACGACATCGGCCTTCCTCCTTTCCATGAGCTCCGGCTTCTCTAAAGTCCCTAATATCGCCACCAAAGGATCCGGGCCCACCTCCTCCTTCATTATTCTGGCTAAGACCACGAACACTCCCGCCCAGAATCTTCCCAATTTTTCGCAACCCCAAAACATGTGCACGTGATTCGCTCAAAACATAAATATATTTGAATACAAATCCACAAATGTAGTTCAGCCTTATCTTTCTTTTCAGCCATGTCATTTTTCACAAGTCTCCACTTCCATGCAACATTATGTCAACCAGGAGCCAGAACTATGTGATTTTCCATGATCGACACTTATATAATTTTGTGTCACAATCATGAGCGACCAGGTTCACCCAGATTCTTCTTAGATCTGGAATTGCATGACAAGGTATTCAATCCATTCATGCATTTAAAGACTGCGTCAATGCCAATTCAAACGTTACAGCTAAATATTTCAGGCTGATGTTTAAGTCCAACTCAGCTGGTACTGCTGCCAATTCAGCTGCCTACCATGATCCAACTTGGAGACTGAATTCAGGTAGCTGCCTGGCATGTTGTGGTGTGTAAACACACACTGCTGCTTCAGTGAAATTCCCTCCGTTCTCACAATTCACAAAGCTGCTTAGAAGGGATAGGCATAGATTTGTTCAAGGGATTAGTCACAACAGTCTTATGATCATAAATTGGAATAGAAGCAGCTGTTTGAAACATACTGCCCTGCCATGACTGCTTGTAATGAATACAGAGTGGGTGGTACACATTTGAGAGATCCCATAGCCACAGAGATATACAACCCAGATAAAGGCACAGCTGCATAGGGCAAGGGTATGTTCACACTCTGAGAATGCGAATGACCATTATGCTTGTGACAGGTGGAACGTACTAGACTGTTCAAAGTTGAGTCTGGTATGTGTGTGACAGTATGGGATAACAAAGTGTGGCCAGATTCTGCTTACTGCTCACAATGCAGGTGCTCAAATCTGGTTGGTGTTTGGGGGTGTGTGGTACCAGCAACATGAAACAATGTCACCAACAGCATATGTCCACAGCACTGACTCCAAAGGATTGCTTCAAAGCATCAAAGAGGTGAACAGCAATACAAATACGGAAACCAGATATAATTCAAAAGCAAGCTGTTTAAAATCAGACACGACAACTTTTTCATCAGTAACTTTCTTTGTAAATTATTAAGGAAACTAGCAGATCTTCCATGGCATTGCTCATGGTGGATCAGAAGACATGCAGCTTTATAATGATCAAACCACGCCATACAAAATTCATAACTGTATAATATAATTCAACTCATGTGTCACTCCTTCAGTGAAAATTAAAAGCAAAATTGTATCTCTCTTCAATGCTTTCTCTTATTGTCTGCTCTCTAATTATTTTTGCATCATTCTGTATTTCCATTCTATTTGCCCGTTTCTATATGTCACTCCGATATTTTTCCTACATAATGACAGTGACTACATTTCAGAAGTGCTTAATTGGCTGCAAAGTGCTTTGGGGAACTCTGAGGGAGAGAAAATTGCTCTCCAACTGCAAGTTTTATTTTCTCAATGTGGTGTCTCAATTTTAATGCTGCTGCTTGCTCAGGTCTCTCCTCTGCTATAAGTCCTCTCCATCTATCACATCTAATTTGCATGACTCTCACACAATACTTTCATTAATTTATTTTATCATTTTGAATGCCCAGGATAGGATGATGGGCAACTTGCAGGATTCGAGGCGAGTACTGAAATCAGACATGGAGAAGGAGTCCAGGAGATGGCGGTCCTGCCAGTAGGAGGCAGTAGATTGTAGTCAAGGCATGGAAGCGAGTTCGGAAGTTAAGATGAGATATGGACGACTTAGTAAGTATGGCCCTTGTGAATTTAACAGCAGAGAGATGGGGAGGAGGCAACTAAAATAGTTAGTTCGTAAACTGCAGTGGAAATTGTGAACATTCATGGGAAATGGGAGATGAGAATAACTTTGAGTGTGTAAGATCTCGTGCTCATAAACACTGAGAGGGGATTGGAGCATCTGGAGAAATTTGAATTTCTAAAGCTTTAGAGAACTGGCGTCTTTAGATACTGTAGCACTGGGAGGATCCATGTTTTTGTAACAGTGGAGATCATTTTAACCACTTTTAGTGCACCTTTCCTGACAGCGGAACAAGAAGTGAGTGTCACTTCCGCTGTCTTGCTTTTTGCTGGTTCCCATGTGGTTACAATTAAAACTTTAAGTGTCAGCAGTGTGCTTGGGAGACGCATGCAATCATGCAGCAGAGAAAGATATCCCATGTTAAACCCACCATGAACTCTCAATGCAGCAGGTATGGACGTGCTATAGAAGTGTCTCCTGGACAAACAGGGAGGCTTTCCTGCCACAGCAGCCATAACTTTCCTGTGCAACTGCATTTCCATTAACATAAGACTTATTGAAAACATAAAGGTGGCATTGGTGTTTTTCACATTTTAATTTCACTTGTAAATATTTTACATTTATTTCACTCTATTTATGTTGGCATCATTATTATTTGCTAAGACTAGCTTAGTCAGAAAGCTAAATGTAATAATATATAATAGCTTATCGTCATTTAGGCTTCAATGAAGTTACTGTGAAAGGCCCTGAGTCGCCACATTCCAGCACCTGTTCGGGGAGGCCAGTGCGGGAATTGAACCCGCACTGCTGGCATTATTCTGCATTACAAGTCAGCTGTTTAGCCCACTGTGCTAACTGCATGCTTCATGGTTGGCATACATTGATGGTTACAGGGAAGTCAGGGACATTACTTTATTGTGGAAGAAACAATGTTGTGTTTTTTGTTTGCTTTTTATTGACCGTTCGTGTTAGTATCCAGTGTTGGACACGCCACTTTGTTGTACAATGTGTACATGGCTGAACATGCACGCTCAGCTGGCACTCCTTTCAATGCAATGTGAAGGATATTTTTCGAGATCACTCTGTACTCAAAGTCTTTTACGCACTCTGAGAAGGACCCTCATGTGGAGAGTACTAACATTGCCCCTTTGGCCCCTAATTTTCTTCCCTTGACTGACTGTTTCCAGCACCCCCACCAAACCCAGGGTCCCAGGCCCTTCCCACTTCACTCCTCCACACCCCCTACACCACCCTCTTTCCTCTTTTGGATACTCTCTTACACTTTGCCATGTCTCTGGTCCCACATTCCACATCTCCCCTCACCACTGACACGCCTTTGTTGGTCCCCAGCCTCCATACAAGCTGCCATTTTCCTGCTCCTCTCCCTTGTGCTGCACAGTTCAACCCAGAAAACCGCTATCGTCAGACATAACTGCATAAAACCGACTGCTTACATGCCACCTTTAAACAATCATGAACCAGGCACCACAAGATTCCCATGGACCGCTGACTTCATCATGAAGGTAGTGTTGCCGAGTGTTGCTTTTACTTAATTGTTCTGTTTTAGTAACCTTTGCTCTAGAGTCACCAGGTATCTTTCTGATACCACCACGAGGTTCAAAGCCAAGTGCTGATTAATAACCCAATACACCAGTTAGTAAGTTTCAAATCAAAACACATTTATTATACACACGGTCAATCGCTACTCATGCATAAAACTCTACTTACTAGACTATCACTATAACTAAAGGCCTATACTTAGCTTTCAAATGGCCCACCAGGTCAGAGGAACAATGGCCTTTGTCCGGTTCTGAATCTGCTGGCTTCAAGCTGGTATGGAATAGTAGCTAGGAGCGTCTATCTCGTAGCGTGCATTGACTGAAGACTTACTTGGTTGGTGCAGCTGCTAGCCAGGTCTCTCCTTGCTGAGAGTCACGGTCAAGAGTCATTTGAGAGCTGCCAAGAGTCTGCCAAGAGATCGAACTGAACTTGGGGACTCTACTTTATAGTCCCCAGGGGTTTCGCACCCTTGTAGGCGGTCCCCGGACTTGGTCCCAATCGATTGGACCATGTCCCAATCGTTTCTATCGATTTCTCCAATACTGGAGTCGTTCCCCGATCGCTGGGAGGTTCCTATGTGTCCGTTGGCCTTCCTTTGTCCTGGCTTCCGCTGGTGCCGGGGAGTCTGTCTTGGTCCCGATTGATTCAATGTTTCTAATTGTTCCTGGGGATTGCTCATTAGTATGTAGCTGGCTATTGGTTTAGTTTCTGTCTGGGTTCTGCAAATATTAATACACAGGAAACCTTGCACCTGCTTGTTTTCCTGTGGCTGGCCAGTTTTCCCTGTATTCTTTGCGGGCATCCATTTTGGAAGCAGGAAGTGGCCACCCCAGGTGGCTACAGTAGGATGTAATTACAAATATTTAAATATAATGAGCATTCATGACGAATTCACAAAATGGTGTGAGACCTGACCTGCCACAAATACACCAATGAGTTAATCTTTAATTTAAATATGCTGTCAAAAAACAAATTTTCCACTCCCACCTAATTACTTAACTCCATTAGCCACGTTTCCCATAAACTCCCCCCACCATGAGTGTGTTGTCAGGTGTCCATTACCATTTTGTAGGTCTTAATGAAGTCTTCATAGTCTTCATAGACATATGTATTTATTAACGACAAGAACAATATAAATATATACAGTAATGGGTTCAACCGAGGAATTGTCTCCATGCTTGCTTGTTCATGTGGCTCTGGCCGACACTAGACTGATGCCTCAGTGCAGGTCATGTGTTCTCTTACATCAGTGTGTGGACGATGCTGTACATAGTCCCACATTAATCCAATATATGTCACACCCTGATACCACAGATTGGGTCTTGGTTTTGGAAGTGCTAAAAAGGAATCTGGAGGTTTACACCACTGCGGAGATCTGTTGTATGATATCGCCAGCAAGTGCCTAGTATTTGGCAGCACAGTTTCAGAACTGAAAGAAATCTGGGGAATGCAGCACTGGAAAGAGATCTAATGTATGACGGTATTGGCACAAGGTAGGGAGGAGGGAGGAATTTGACATTTAGGAGAAGAGTACAAAAAGTGAGAAATTGAACAAGGCATGCATGTGTGTAACCAAAACAAATATTGGGAGAGGGGACCAATAATGCAAGCTCCAGGGAAGATACCCTTCAAGTCTCAGATTCTTGAGTGAGGGTAAAAATCTGGGACAAGCTTTATTGGATGGCTTTCCAACAGTAGCTTTACCTATAAGTTTAAATGTATTTTGCAAATTAGATTAGTTTTTTGTGCTTAATAATTGTAATTCTTTTTTAACATTGATTTCCAGATGACTGAGGAACTAAAATGGTTGGTCCAGGATCCCATTTCAATCTGTAGTGGCCCATCATGTTTGAATGTTCATGTAAAACGGTGGAGTAAAAATTGAATTTTATTATAATTTTATTAAAATTTATGACAGACCCCCGGAGAGTCAGCGGGAAATTGAGGAGCAAATATGTACGCAATTTGCAGAAGTCTGTAAAAATAAAAATAGGGTAATTATACTAGGTGATTTCAACTTTCCCAACATTAATTGGGATAATCATTGTAGTAAGGGCTTAGTTGGAGCCAAGTTCATAAAATGTGGGCAAGAGAACTTTTTAACTCAACAAGTGCAGAGTCCAACAAGGGACAGTGCCAGGCCTAATTCTGGGGAAAAAAGCCAGACAGGTGGTTGATGTGATGGGTGGAGGAGCATTTTAGTGGCAGCGACCACAACATGGTGCAATTTAAGTTTGTTATGGACAACAAAATAGACAAATTGCAGAAAAAGGTCTTGGATTGAAGGAGAGCAGACCTTAGTAAAATAACCAAATGGCCAAGGTAGATTGGAACAAGTTACTGGTGGGGAGATCTACAGAAGAGCAGTGGGGGTGGGGGGGGGGGGGGGCTTTCGAAGAGGAATTAGGGAGTGTACAGGCCCAAGATGTTCCCTCTCGGGTAATTGGAAGGAGTAACAAGCCCAGAGAACCATGGATGACCAGGGATATTCAGGATACAATGAGAAGGAAGAGAAAGGCTTTTAATAACTACAAGGGGAGCAAATCAACAGAGGGATTAGTGGAATACAGAAAGTGCAGGATGGAGTTTAAGAAAGCAATGAGGAGAGCAAATGGGGTTATGAGCAATCTCTAGCTGGTAAAAGTAGGGAAAATCCCAAAATATTATCCAAGTATATCAATGGGAAGAGGATAACCAGGGAAAAAGTAGGGTCCATTAGGGACCAAGGATGGAATTTGGGTGGAGGCAGAGGACATTGGTAGGGTGTTAAATGAATATTTCACATCTAACTTCACCCAAGAGAATTGAGGATGCAGCTATGGAACTCGGGGGGAGAGACTCTGAGGTTATTGAGCAAGTTGTCAAAGGGAGGGACAAGGTATTGGAGATGTTTGCAGGCTTAGAAGTGGAGAAATCACCAGGTCCGGATGAATTGTGTCCCAGGTTGCTGTGGGAGGCGAGGGAGGAGATTGCAGGAGCCCTGATCCAAATTTTTTATTCTTCTCTGGCCATGGGAAAGGTGCCAGAGGACTGGAGAACCACAAATGTGGGCCCCCGTATTTAAGAAAAGATGTAGGGATAAGCTAGAGAACTACAGACCACCGAATCTTACGTCAGCAGTGAGGAAACTATTGGAGAAAATTCTGAAGAGAGAATCTATCTTCATTTGGAGAAGCAAGGTTTGATCAGGAATAATAAGCTTGGCTTTGTCAGAGGGAGGTCATGCCTAACAAATTTAATTGAATTTTTTGAACATTTGACCAGTTGTGTAGATGAGGGTAATGCGGTTCACGTAGGTGATATGGATTTTAGCGAAGCATTTGACAAGGCCCCACATGGGAGACATATAAAGAAGGCTAATGCACATGGGATACAGGGGAACTTGAAAAGGTGGATTCAAAGCTGGCTGAGCTGTAGGAAACAGAGGGTGATGACAGGCGGCTACTTTAATGACTCGAAGCAGGTGTCCACTGGCATATCACAGGGATCTGTTCTGGGTCCCCTATTGTTGGTCATTTATATAAATGACTTAGATGACTATGAGGGGGTAGGATTAGTAAGTTTGCAGATGACGCAAAGATAGGCCGGGTGGTTAACAGTGAGGCTGAGAGTCTTGGACCTTTTACCCCAATGTCCAGCAGGCTGAGACTCAACCATGTGCGCAGCCGGCGGCCCATCAACAACTCTGACGGTGCTACCCCAGTAGTGGCATAAGGTATGGTGCAGTAATAGAAGAGGAAACAGCTAGTCAGGTCTCCGGGGAACCAGAGGTTTGCTTCCATATTCCTTGCTTCCTGTCTGCACTGCCCGTTCGGCCAATCTGTTGGAGGACCGGTCATAAGGCTCGGTCCATACATGAAGGAGCCCATACATGTTCATGAAAGCACCAAATTCCATGCTCATCAAAGACGTGCCATTGTCCGACACTAACACCTTGGCAATCACAAAAAATGAGTAATTGTTAACTTGCAGACAGAAATTTGACATAAATATGTAAGGCCCTGTGCTCAAATATCTCATAGAGGAATTTCTATTTTCCAATGCAAACCCATCAATCACTGGGTGCAGGGAGCAATCCTGGTGCTGGAACAGGTAGGCCAGAAATCAGAACAAAATTGAACTCCAGAACTCATTTAAATTAAACCAGCAATCTGTGCATCCTTAAGCAGTTCACCAACAAAGTAGATGTAAATTTTGAGTTGCTGCAACAACAGCAGGAGTCCTTTCAAACAAGTCCAAGGTCAGGAGAAGAATTGGGTGGAGCCTGTAGGTGCCAGCAGCAATGTTCAGCTACAGGCTGGTGAGCCTTACATCAGTGGTAGGGAAATCACTGGAGAGAATTCGTCGAGACAGGATCTACTCCCATTTGGAAGCAAGTGGACGCATTAGCGAGGGGCAGCATGGTTTTGTAAAGGGGAGGCCATGTCTCACTACCTTGATAGAGTTTTTTGAGGAGGACACAAAGGTGGTTGATGCAGGTAGGGCAGTGGATGTTGTCTATATGGACTTCAGTAAGGCCTTTGACAAGGTCCCTCATGGCAGACTGGTACAAAAAGTGAAGTCACATGGGATCAGGGGTGAGCTGGCAAGATGGATACAGAACTGGCTAGGTCATAGAAGGCAGAGAGTAGCAATGGAAGGGTGCTTTTCTAATTGGAGGGCTGTAACTAGTGGTGTTGCACAGGGATAAGTGCTGGGACCTTTGCTGTTCGTAGTATATATAAATGATTTGGAGGAAAATGTAACTGGTCTGATTAGTAAGTTTGCGGACGACACAAAAGGTGGTGGAATTGCGGATAGCGATGAGGGCTGTCAGAGGATACAGCAGGATTTAGATCGTTTGGAGACTTGGGCGGAGAGATGGCAGATGGAGTTTAATCCGGACAAATGTGAGGTAATGCATTTTGGAAGGTCTAATACAGGTAGGGCAATAAGACAGTGAATGGTAGAACGCTCAAGAGTATTGACTGTCAGAGAGATCAAGGTGTACAGGTCCACAGGTCACTGAAAGTGACAACACAGGTGGAGAAGGTAGTCAAGAAGGCATACGGCATGCTTGCCTTCATTGGCCGGGGCACTGAGTATAACAATTGGCAAGTTATGTATAGAACTTTAGTTAGGCCACATTTGGAGTATAGTGTTCAATTCTGGTCGTCACACTACCAGAAGGAGGCTTTAGAGAGGGCGCAGAAGAGATTTACCAGGATGTTGCCTGGTATGAAGGACATTAGCTATGAGGAGAGGTTGAATAAACTTGGTTTGTTCTTACTGTAACGACGGAGGTTGAGGGCGACCTGATAGAGGTCTACAAAATTATGAGGGGCATAGACAGAGTGGATAGTCAGAGACTTTTTCCCAGGGTAGAGGGGTCAATTACTAGGAAGCATAGGTTTAACGTGCTAGGGGCAAGGTTTAGAGGAGATGTAGAGGCAAGTTTTTTTACACAGAGGGTAGTGGGTGCCTGGAACTCGCTGCCGGAGGAGGTGGTGGAAGCAGGGACAATAGTGACGTTTAAGGGGCATCTTGACAAATACATGAATAGGATGGGAATAGAGGGATACGGACCCCGGAAGTGTAGAAGATTTTAGTTTTGGCAGGCAGCATGGTCGACGCAGGCTTGGAGGGCCGAAGGGCCTGTTCCTGTGCTGTACTTTTCTTCTTTCTTTGTTCTTCTTTGAAACAAACAATAATCCTGCTCTTACTGGCTCCAGATTCAAGTAACAATTTTAAGGAACTTACCTTTTTGTGAACCTTCCAGAGATCCCTTTAAGTTTGACAGTTAGGTCTACTGTACAATGGGATTTCCTGGATGCAACATGTCCTGCACATGTTGCAGTGACATATATAACAGGCTACGCCTCAGCACTCCTTTGAAAAAAAGGCTCCAAAAATTTAGCAGTGGGACCAACCAATGCAGATTGGTCATAGGCTTTCCCATGTATGTTTTGCACAGTTGAAAAATTGAAAAGCAGATTCACAGAAAAATCCAGTGCAGAAAATGCCCTTCGGCCCATCGAGTCTGCACCGCTGCATGAAAGGCACCTGATCTTCCAATCCTAATCCCATTTGCCAGAATTTGGCCCAAAGCCTCGAATGTTCTGACGTGCCAAGTGCTCATCCAGGTACTTTTTAAAGGATGTCAGGCGACCCGCCTTCACCACCCTCCCAGGCAGTGCATTCCATGGCTTCACCACCCTCTGGGTAAAAAAGTATTTCCTCAACTCCGCCCTGAATCTCCCGCCCCTCACCTTGAACTTGTGTGCCCTCGTAACTGACCTTCAACTAATAGGAATAGCAGTTCCCTCTCCACCCTGTCCATACCGCTCATAATCTTGTACACCTCAATCAGGTCCCCCTCAGTCTTCTCTGCTCCAGAAAAAACAACCCAAGCCTATCCAACCTCTCTTCATAACTTAAATGTTCCATCCCAGGCAACATCCTGGTGAAACGCCTTTGCATCCACTCCAGTGCAATCGCATCCTTCCTACAAAGTGGCGACTAGAACTGCGAAATTAAATATGTTTAAGTTTTCGTTTCTTTTGTTAATAAATGTTTCAATACAATGTTTAAAATCTCTTATCGTGCTCCTAGAATTTGTGATTCCTGACTTCAGTACGCGTATCTGCTTGTGGTGAAAATACAAATAGAACAAGGTTGTGAAAGCTTGCTCGGTTTCTCTTTGAGATTTGGTTTGCATGGCACTTACCACCTGCCACATCATAACAACCCCCTATACCCTTTGACTTCCTTGTCAATCAAGAATCTAACTCAGCTGTAAGCACTCTGGGGAAAATAATTCCAGAGACCAGTGAACTTGAGAGAAAAAAAATCTCCTCACCGCTCTTAAGTGGGAGGCTGCTTATTTTTAAATTGTGTCCCCGAGTACTAGTCTCTCCCACAAGGAGAAACATGCTTTCAGCATCCACTCTGTCAAGTTCCCTATGGATCGTAATAATAATAATAATAATCTTTATTGTCACAAGTAGGCTTACATTAACACTGCAATGACATTACTGTGAAAAGCCCCTAGTCACCACATTCCGGTGCCTGTTCGGGTACAGGGGAGAATTCAGAATGTCCAAATTGCCTAACAGCACGTCTTTCGGGACTTGTGGGAAGAAACCAGAGCACCCGGAGGAAACCCACGCAGACACAGGGAGGACGTGCAGACTCCACACAGTGACCCAAGTCGGGAATCAAACCTGGGACCCTGGAGCTGTGAAGCAACAATGCTATCACTGTGCTACCGTGCTGCCCCATGTTTCAGTGAGATCACCTCTCATTCTTCTCAACTCCTATGGATACAGGCCCAACCTGTCTAACCTTTCCTCATTGGATGAACCCTGCAAGTCAGGGATCAGTCAAGTGCACCTTTTCTGAACTGCTTTGATTGATCCTGACATCAGGTGCTGTCCAAAATGTACTGTAAGGCAATTCCACTCAGAAACCAGCAATGATAAGGGCATTCTCTGCCCTTAATAACCAGCATTCTCCAACAGCACCTCCTACAGGAATTCACTAATGATTTACTGAACTGTACCTCTGAGTTAGTAACCGAGTATAAAATGCAAGCTATAACATTTTGCACGATTTCTTTGCAATTCATAGAATGATATTAATTTTCCAAGGACATCAGAAAAACTGGTAGTATATTGCAAGTTAATTTAGGGTTTAGTTTTGTGCATCAAAATCTATGTGCAATAATGAGTAGTAGAGAATCAGAGCAGTTAACATGGATGTTTTTTGAGTTGGGGGCATGGGAAAGTGTAAAATTAGAGCAAGGCCAACAAATACAAATCCTCCGTTCCAACTTTCGGAAGTCATGCAGACACTGGGATTTCTGACTTTGTACAAAGGAACCTCAGAAAATCCTTTTGTCCCTTTTATAACCCACGTTAGGCAGTCTGACAAACTGCCTGTAGACATGTCCAGATTTAGATCTCCTGTAGCAGCAAAGGAAGCTCATTACTATTTATGAGAATTGCCATTAATTTGGTTAAGTACCAAAACTGGTTAAATTGTGATATATCTGTAGCCCTCTAACAAGCTACATTCAGGAGACCTGCATGGTTGTGCTTCCAATGACTATACATCCTTCACTTTGAGATGCTTGCATTCATTTCTTCAGCAAAGGAAAAGGAAAGCTTTGAATTTATATACCCTTTCATAATCTCAGGACTTTCCAAAGTGTCTTTGGAAAGACACTTCAAACTACATCTGAAGTGTTGCAGTGTTTGTAGCGCACAGTTAGTTCAGGCACAGCTCGATCTCTCAAGAAATTTGATAATGCCCTGGTGATCTGTTGTATTGCGGTGGCAAAAAGTCAGTGTACAGGTGTTTCTATTCCTGTATTACTCCGACAGTGAGAAAATCTCACCCTACGACACATTAATATGTTCAATAGAATTAATTATATTTCCAGCACAAAATTTGATTATCTTTGAGGCTGAAAGTAGTTCTAAATATGACAACAGTCCTTGCACTGAAATTTATAATGGGCGCCATCTAACGGAAACGTTTTGAAATGTAGTAGCGAGCGGGAACTTCCAGGTATTTCCTGACATGGTGAGGCCGTAACCAGTATCTAAATTTAATTAGGGCATTAATGATGCCCTAGGGGCTTCATGCCAGAAATGATTGTCCCATCAGCTGATTTGCTTGGATGCGCTTGGCAGCTCACCGCTAACGAGGGGGAGCAGCACTTTAACCGCTCCCGCTGAGGAAACGCCACACACATGCAGCCATGCCACCGCACTGACCAGCCCCACATTTCGACGATGCCGACTTGGCCCGACTGTAGGACACAGGGGAGTCCAGGCAGGATACCTTGTTTCCCCGAGGGGCTTGGAGGGTCATCTACAGGGTAGCCAGTACTGCCTGGGAGGCAGTGGCAGTGGCTATCAGCTCCGGGAGCGTAACCAGGAGGATTGGAATACAATGTCGTAAGAAGCTAAACTACTTCTACCGGGCTGCACGGGTGAGTTGATATCAGCCCCCTGGCACCAGTACCGCCTGCCATCCCCAGACACCTCCCCTGGCAACCCTGCAGCTAGAATGCACCACCAGCCCCCCTATGGAGAGAGCTCTGTCCTGGAGGTGAAACAGACAGGCAGCAGCTGGAGTTGCCTCTGACATGGGGATCCACAATCTAGGTGTTGGCATGCAGACATGCGGGAGCTGAGTCCCTCGCACCCCAGTCCAGTGGGTAACCCCCCACCAATAATGGCAGCCGACGCCTCCTGACTGCCCCTCCCCCGGGATACCCCCACCCGCCCTGAGCATTGGGGCAGCAATCTCGGTGTTCCCCTGGCTGATTGCCTCATTTCCAAGATGGCTACTCACCTCCTCCGATCCCCTATGTTCTGTAAGTTTTTAATCGGTCTCATTAACCTAGAAGTTCTTTTATCACAGATCAAATGTTCAATTTAAAGTGATTTGCAAAAGTAGCCAATGCGATAAGATAGGAAAGTTTTTCACACAGCAAATTGTATGGGTCTGGAATGTACTGCCTGGAATTGTGGTGGAGGCAGTCATGCATTCATGAGGGCTTGAGATGATTATTTGAATAGAAATAATGTGCAGGGGTATGGGGAAAAGGCAGGAGAATGGTATTAAGTCATGATGCTCATTTGGCGAACTGGTGCTGACACAATCAGCAGAAGGGCCTTCTGCAAATTCGATAATTCTACCTTGCCATTTCTGTAACGCAATCAATAAGACTGTCATTTATTGAAAATGTACATAAAGAGGAACTTAATATGAAAATATTAGCAAAGTTAACTTATTTCATTCCACTGTACAAGGACAGGATTATAATGTGATTTTATTTTTGAAAGTGCACCTTGGGCTGGATTCTCTGCACCCCAACGGAAATTGCATTCGGCGACGGGGCGGAGAATCCAGGGCGAAATTCTCCGACCCCACGCAGGGTCGGAGAATCGGCCGGCAGCGGCGTTAATCCCGCTCCCGGAGGGTTTTTTATTCTCTGACCGGCCAGAAACCGGCGTTGTGCAAATCCCGCCGGCAGCCTCTGAAAAAAGCTGGCGCAGGCGGGATTTTGTTACATTTTTGTTTGAACAAATCTCCGGCCCAGATGGGCCGAAGTCCCGCCAACGTGGCCACGGGTCACGTCGGCGAAAAACAGAGTAGCTTTAAAACGGCGTCAACCATTGATGATGGTTGACGCCGTTCAGTGTCGGGGGGGGGGTTGCGGCATCGGGGGGGGGGGGGGGGTTGCGGCATCGGGGGGGGGTTGCGGCATCGGGGGGGGCGGTTGCGGCATCGGGGGGGGGGTTGCGGCATCGGGGGGGGTTGCGGCATCGGGGGGGGTGTGCGGCATCGGGGGGGGGGGTTGCGGTAATCGGGGGGGGTTGCGGTATCGGGGGGGGTTGCAGTAATCGGGGGGGGGTTGCGGCATCGGGGGGGGGTTGCGGCATCGGGGGGGGTTGCGGCATCGGGGGGGGTTGCAGCATCTGGGGGGGTTGCGGCATGGGGGGGTTGCGGCATGGGGGGGGTTGCGGCATGGGGGGGTTGCGGCATGGGGGGGGTTAGGGGTGGTGGGGAGGGGGGTAGGGGTGGTGGGGAGGGGGGAGGGGCGTTGGAGGGGGTAGGGGTGGTGGTGGGGGAGGGGGGGAGGGGCATTGGAGGGGGTAGGGGTGCTGAGGGGGGGGTTTGGGGGCAGCGGCGTGCAGAGGAGGGGGGCGACGGATGCCCGGGGCCAACGCACCGTCGCCCCCCCCCTCTGTACCCCCTGCCCCCTACCCCAACCACCCCCCCTCACCACCCCCCCTCACCACCCCTACGTCCCTCCAACGCCCCTACCCCCCTCACCACCCCTACCCCCCTCCCCACCACCCCTACCCCCTCCCCACCACCCCTACCCCCCTCCCCACCACCCCTACCCCCCTCCCACCACCCCTACCCCCCTCCCCACCACCCCTACCCCCCTCCCCCACCACCCCTACCCCCCTCCAACGCCGCCCCCCCCATCTCTCGCAACGCCGCACCCCCCCACACCCTCTCAACGCCGCAACCCCCCCCTCTCAACGCCGGACCCCCCCCCCCTCTCAACGCCGGACCCCCCCCCCCTCTCAACGCCGGGTCCCCCCCCTCTCAACGCCGGTACCCACACCCCGTCCCTCTCCCTCTGAAGGCCGGTACCCACACCCCCCCCTCCCTCTGAAGGCCGGTACCCACACCCCCCCTCTCTCCTCCACCCCCCCTCTCTCCTCCTCCCCCTCTCTCCTCCTCCCCCCCTCTCTCCTCCTCCCCCCTCTCTCCTCCTCCCCCCCTCTCTCCTCCTCCTCCTCCCCCCTCTCCTCCTCCCCCCTCTCTCCTCCTCCCCCCTCTCTCCTCCTCCCCCCCTCCTCCTCCTCCTCCTCCCCCTCTCTCCTCCTCCCCCTCCCCCTCTCTCCTCCTCCCCCTCCCCCCTCTCTCCTCCTCCCCCCCTCTCTCCTCCTCCCCCCCTCTCTCCTCCTCCCCCCCTCTCTCCTCCTCCCCCCCCTCTCCTCCTCCACCCCTCTCTCCTCCTCCCCCCCTCTCTCCTCCTCCCCCTCCCCCCTCTCTTCTCCTCCCCCCTCTCTCCTCCTCCCCCCCTCTCTCCTCCTCCCCCCCTCTCTCCTCCTCCCCCCCTTCCTTCCTTCCTCCCCCCCTTCCTTCCTTCCTCCTCCCCCATCCTTCCTTCCTCCTCCCCCTTTCCTTCCTCCTCCCCCCTTCCTTCCTCCGTTAGTGGGGGGGGTGCGGCGTTAGTGGGGGGGGTGCAGCGTTAGTGGGGGGGGGGGTGCGGCGTTAGTGGGGGGGGGTGCGGCGTTGAGAGGGGGGGTACCGGCGTTGAGAGGGTGGGTACCGGCGTTGAGAGGGGGGGGTTGCGGCATTGAGAGAGGGGGGGCAGCGTTGGAGGGGGGTAGGGGTGGTGAGGGGAGGGGGTTGGGGTAGGGGCAGCTGCGTGCAGAGGGGGGCCGACGGTGCGTTGGCCCCGGGCATCCGTCGCCCCCCTCCTCTGCACGCCGCTACCCCTACCCCAACCTCCCCCTCATCACCCCTACCCCCTTCACCACCCCATCCCCCTCCAATGCCGCCCCCCCTCCAACGCCGCCCCCCCCTCTCTCAACTCAACGCCGCAAACCCCCCTACCCCCTCTCCTCTCAACTCAACGCCGCAAACCCCCCAAATGCCGGTCTGTCTCTCTCCTCCTCCCCCCCCCCAAACGCCGGGTCAGTCTCTCTCCTCCTCCCCCCCCCCCCCAAATGCCGGTCTGTCTCTCTCCTCCTCCCCCCCCCCCAAACGCCGGGTCAGTCTCTCTCCTCCTCCCCCCCCCCCAAAACGCCGGGTCTCACCACTTCCGCAGCTGGTGAAACTGACGCGTATCGCGTCAGTCCGCTGCTGGCCCCTCCGGGAACGGAGAATAGCCGCCTAAAAGAAGGCCCCCACGCCGGAGTCATCTACACCAATTATGCTCGCCGGAAATCGGCGTTACGACGGTCTGCGGAGAATTTCGCCCCCAGTTTCCCGCATGAAATCGGGACAGCGCCACTTCAGTGATTCTCCACCCCCAAAAAAACAACTTACTCAGCGAGTGTGCATGTGCAGAGTAGCCACCACCTGAGACCATTGCCAGAGGCCACCCAGCTATTCTCCGCCCCCGGCCGGCCGAATTCCTGACAGAGTGGATGTAATCTGGGGCTGCCATTCGGGACACTCGCGATGCGGCTGCGGACTCAATCCGTGGCCACCACTGTCGGGGGCGGGCCAATCGGAGGGCGGGGGGGGTGCCTCATTCAGGACTAGACTTTTATTGTGCGGGCAGTCCGGGTCCGGCGCGCGGCCAATCCGGGGCACTATTTCCGCAATCCAGGTCCGCGGGCTGCGTCCGCCATGGAGCTCGGTGCAGCTGCTGGAGGCCGCCACCATGCGCATGAGCAGCCACTGACCCGGAAGTGCGGGGGTCCATATCGGCAGCTGGAGCTGCGAGCTCCACGACAACTGCCTGCTAGCCCCCATTTGTAGTCTTTTGATGCCAGTTTTTCTGGCGTAAACGATCACAGTTTTCACGATGGCATGGGGACATAGTCCCTGAAACGGAGAATCCAGCCCCTTATATTAGTGGAGAAGAACGTTCCAATTCGGCATGTCATAAAAACAACAAAGAAAATATAATATTTTGCATTGCAGAAGAGCATATGCTTGACTTTAGGATGAATAACAAATTGACCCTTAAATTATTTTGTTGTTCAATTGATATATTTTGTGGCATTTTTTTAATGGGATTTTGTCACATCAACTGAAGGTGGTGGAGGGCTTGGCAGGGGCAGAGGTTGGAAGGTAAAGCTCCTGGAACAGCTCAATGGAGAATTTTTCTAAGAAACTGTTAATGGACTGATGTTGAATTATAAGCAAATGAAAAGAGAGTTTAACAATCAGGACAAACTGGGGAGAAATGCCAGCATGGCTCATTGCCCCCAGCATCGTCATGCAAGAAACCTACTTTGTTTCAAGCTTTAAGAAGATACTTCATGCAGTGAACTATATTGATCTTCATTTTCCAAACTAGTTAACAAAAGCACCCACTCTGGAGACAGCATAGACCACTCGGGGCTGGTTTAGCACAGTGGGCTAAACAGCTGGCTTGTAATGCAGAACAAGGCAGCAGCGCAGGTTCAATTCCCGTACTGGCCTCCCCGAACATGTGCCGGAATGTGGCGACTAGGGATTTTCACACTAACTTCATTGAAGCCTACTTGTGACAATAAGCGATTATTATTATTATTTCATGTAAGGAACCTAAAACTGCATGATGGCAAATAACCGATAAAATAATGGAGGGAGAGAAATAAAATCTCTTCTTTAAAATGTGACCAGGTTAGATCTTTCATTACTGATAAGAGTTCAGCTTGCTGTATTTGTCTTGCAACATTTTCAAACTGTAATCGTTACGGCTCCCTCGCTAATAACCATGCTACAAGGTTTGTTCAGCAAATTACATGCCAGGACGGAAGGAGAATGTCCCATCACCCCTAGCTCATAAGTCACTGCAATCCCTTTTCCTCATGGCAGGCGTAACTGCAGATCAAAGGCAGAAGTTGACACTGAAACACAAGTCCCAGAACCATTACAACAAATGAGATGGTTAAGGGGGGAATTCAGGATGATACAGTCAACAGGTAGAAACCTTTCTGTTTATGTAATCAAGGAGTGCAGTCCATGAAGAAATAAGCACAGAAATAAAATCTCACTGCACCTCAGATGGGTGGCTGTTGAAAAACATTAGCTAAGCTTCTCACTGACATATTATTTACATTCAGAGAGATTTTACTCTCGCCTGGCATCCAAAGCTTTCAGATTTTTCTGAATAATTTGTTGATTTAAAGAGTTATGCCCACCTGATTGACCTTTGTAGCGGATTGACCACATGAGAAAGTGAAGTTGACCGCATGTAGAAATCCATCGGATCATGCTGTCGTGTCTTATGGTAGCAATGAGACTGCATTGCATGCTTGAATATGGAAACCATAGGATGTCATCAAAATCTCAGCACTTAAATAAATGCAGTTCCAGCAGTTTAATCATGGATGGGCTCCATCCTCCAGGGAAAGACTAGATCGAATCTGAATGATTCTAAAGGAGGGAGAGAATCTGATGTTTGGCTGCCTATCAGTGTCTGATTTCTGTGACAAAAAAAGGGTTTGATGCTCACTGTTTACCTCTAGTCGTTTATTCAGTTCCTAGTATAGTGGTGGAATAAATATTCAAGTCAGTGAGTGAATCATACTGTTTGATCATCTGTTCTATTCCAAATGGGCTGGCAGTTGCAATTTCACAGACATCAGTCTCAATGTCATAAACACCAGAATTTTAGAACCCATTTCAGGATCCTCCGAAAGCAGAAAAAAAATCCATCCAAATACCCAATCACAATGTGATGAGGGGGCTTCACTTCATGAAAGCTAGATTGGCTTCTAAAGGGACAAGGGGAAATTACTACAGATATCACATCAAAATAAATTAATTGTGGTGAAATAAAATTGGAACTACATTTATGTTGTGTTAGGGCAGATGGTGGCACAGTGGTTAGCACTGTTACTCCACAGCGCCAGGGTCCCAGGTTCGATTCCCGGCTTGGGTCACGGTCTGTGCGGAGGCAGCACATTCTCCCTGTGCCTGCGTGGGTTTCCTCCGGGCGCTCCAGTTTCCTCCCACGTGTCCCGAATGACGTGCTGTTAGGTAATTTGGACATTCTGAATTCTCCGTCTGTGTGCCCGAACAGGCGCCAGAATGTGGTGACTCGGGGCTTTTCACAGTAACTTCATTGCAGTGTTAAGCCTACTTGTGACACTAAAGATTATTATTATTACCTTTGATAAGCTATTGTCTACTCTGCTTTGACATTTAATTCAAATGAATAAAGCCCAGATTCATTCAGAATCAGAATTGAATATATGGAACTACACGATTGAAGGACCTTGCCATTTAAATGATCTTTTCTTGAGAAGTAAAAAAAAAGGTGCAGGACCACTGTTAATAAACCAGTTGGACTAAAGAGCCCTGGAATTCGGTGGGGTTCTGATTTATTTTTGTAGTCATTTATGTCATTTCTCTGGGGCTTGTGCTGATCATCTGGTAAAGTTATAGCAGTAGATCAGGAGAAATCCCCTGGAAATTCCGTGCAAAGTTTAAAAAAAAGTGACAAAACATCCATACTGCGCACTCAAATAAATGATTATGACTGTAAAGTGTAACAAAATATAACTTTACGACCTGGAATTTCCATCGATTGTTCAGATTTCTCTGATTCAATCGCCAAAAGCTGAGTAATCGGCATAAACTACTGGAATTTTAAGATCAAGTTATGTTCAGCGCAACTGGAGTTTCTGCAATCTTTTGTGATCGTATAAAATGGAACCATCAAGAAAACTGGAACTCCCCCAGGATGAATGAATCACCATTGGAAGATTTCATCAACTTTACTTATTTACTGCACCTTAAGGAGGCTTCAAATATTTAATTGGATTAAACGGGTGTAAGGAAACTAACATATGAATTTTGAAGTAATGTTTTCTTAAAATCAATTAAGGAAGTGACTACTATAACACAATTGAATGAGAAAAAATAGTTGCAAAATGTTTAAAAATCATTTTCATTCATTTAAAATAGGGTTAGGCTCAGGTGGTTGATTGATGCTGAGTGATTCTGTTTTCTTTTGCATCCCACTTCCTTTTGCCCTGACTGGCAGCAATGCCTACAGTGGTTTAGGTGTTCTAAAACCCTTCACAAATTCCATCACGCTCTCCTCCAAAGACCTTCCTTCAACCTTTTAACAAGCTTTTGGTCACTCTTCTTAATATCCATTTCATTGGCTTGGCTACTATTGTTTTATGAATAAAAATTACACTGGAAATTACCGGGGGCTGTTTTTCTATGCTAAACATATAATAAGTATGTAGGCAAGTAACCCCGTTGATGTTATCATTATTTTCTGTATCTTGAGGGTGTTTCCAATGTTTGGCTATAACTCAAATATGATTTCAGCAGAACACGTTGTGAAATGACCTCCTTATGATGGGCTCCTCCCACGTCAGAGTTTTCCAGTTCCTTACAAGGCTATTAATATAAGGGGGCAAAGACACCACAGCTGTGGAGTGAGGACTGTTCATGAGCTCAGACATAACCTAACAGAGAATTGGAGGCTAAACACTGAAAGAGTTTTGACCACCAGTTGCCAGGAGAGTTCTGGAGCGGGCCCTCGTTTGGAGCTGTGAAGATTGTATACCAAGGGAATAGCCTGGACCCTCAAAGACTGAGAAATGTATATTTGCTCCCAATACGGAGCTCACTAACTAACAAACAAACAAATAAATAAACGAACATGTACACAGGCATCCATACATCCATGCTGTGACTTAAGAAGCATTGGAATAGGTCATAAAGCTCCCAAGCCTATTTCACAGTTTGCAAAAGAGAGTTGGAAACCTCTGCCACCCTTTGCATGTGGAAGTGCTTCCTAATTTAACTCTTGCCTCTAATATTTAGAAAATGTACCCAGCTCTAGAATCCCCAACCATCAGAAGGAGTTTCTCTCTATCTACCCAATCTGTTCTAAAAAGGATGATAAGCTTCACTGTATATATATTCTTAATAAAAAGAATGTCATTAATTTAGCCCCACTGTTCATACTCCAGAAAAAGTGAAAGAAAAACTTGCTATTATGTAACACTGTACACAATCTCAGGACAACTCAAAGTACTTTACAGCCAGTGAATTACTTTTGAAGTGCATGTGACATTATGTAGAATGTCTAGAATATAAATGGGGCAACACAGGTGGAGAAGGTAGTCAAGAAGGCATACAGCATGCTTGACTTCATTGGCCGAGGCATTGAGTATAAAAATTGGCAAGTCATTTGCAGCTGTACAGAACCTTAGTTAGGCCACACTTGGAGTATAGTGTTCAATTCTGGTCGCCACACTACCAGAAGGATGTGGAGGATTTAGAGAGGATGCAGAAGAGATTTACCAGGATGTTGCCTGGTATGGAGGGCATTAGCTATGAGGAGAGGTTGAATAAACTTGGTTTGTTCTCACTAGAACAAAGAAGGTTGAGGGGCAACCTGATAGAGGTCTACAAAATATGAGGGGCATAGACTGAGTGGATAGTCAGAGACTTTTTCCCAGGGTAGAGTGGTCAATTACTAGGGGGCATAGGTTTAAGGTACGAGGGAAAAGGTTTAGAGAAGATGTGTGAGACAAGTATTTACACAGAGGGTAGTGGGTGCCTGGAACTCGCTGCCGGAGGAGGTGGTGGAAGCAGGGACGTTTAAGGGGCATCTTGACAAATACATGAATAGGATGGGAATAGAGAGATACGGACCCCAGAAGTGTAGAAGATTTTAGTTTAGACAGACAGCATGGTCGGCGCAGGCTTGGAGGGCCGAAGGTCCTGTTCCTGTGCTGTACTTTTCTTTGTTCTTTGTAATATAATATCATAATTAACCGCTAAATGCAGAACTATGGGCGTGATTCTCCGCTGCCCACGACTGGTTGGAGAATAGCGGGAGGGCTTTCCCGACAATTTTCACGCCCTCCTGCTATTTCCCCCCCCCCTCCCCCCCACGGCCGCCCCACAACACGAATCGCTGCTCGCCGTTTTTTACGGTGAACAGCAATTCTCCCCAGGCCAATGGGCCGAGTGCCCAGGCTTTTACGGCCGTTTTCACGAACGCAATCACACCTGCTCTCACCGTTCATGAAAACGGCCGCAAAGTGCTGTCCCGGACAACCATGGCACCGATTGGCACGACCGCACCACAGCCATGCCAAGGGTGGCATGGGCCTGCGATCGGTGGGCACTGATCGCGGGCAGCGGGTCCGATACCCGTGCACTATTTGTTCTTCCGCCGCCCCGCAAGAACAGTCCGCGGGGTGGCTGAGGAACATGATGGCCCGTGCATGCGCGGGTTTGACGCGTTTGCGTGATGACGTCATCCGCGCATGCGTGGGTTGGCGCCGTCCAACCCGCGCATGCGCGGCTGACGTCATCGTGCGCATCAGCCGGTGTGACGCTTGGCGCGCGAATTTAGCGACGGTTGCCGTGCTTCACGGGGGGGGGAGAATCGGGTCCTGGGAGGGGGCGCGGAGGCTGCCGTGAAACACGGCCAGTTTCACGGCAGCCTTTACGACTCGCCGCATTTGCGGAGAATCAAGCACTGACTGGCTTCTGGGAGAGGGCTGGAGAGAGTGTAGAGACTAGTGTTAGTAGAGTGCAGATTACTAGATTGTTGCTTGCTATAGGAGTAAGTGGTTGAGCTTTAATAAGTAGTGTAATAAGTGTTAGCTTTGTTGTTGAACTTAGCTTCTGTGGTCTTTATGAACACTACAACATCCATCAATGATAAGAATCACAAAGGACACCAGTACCGTCATTGCACTGTCGGAAACCCGGCAGCCAATTTCTACACAGCAATGTCCTACAAAGTGATAATGACCAGATAATCGCTTTTAGTGATGTTGATTGAGGAATAAGTATTTGCCAGGGAAACTACCCTACTTTTCTTTGGAATAGTGTCATGAAATCTTTCATCTGAGAAGGCAGAGGGGGCCTCGGATTAAAGTCACAACTGAAAGAAGGGACTTCAGAATGTGCAGCCCTCCACTGAACTATCAGCCTAGTTTCTGTGCTCATGTTTCTGGAATGAGGTGCAAATCCACAATTTCTGGCTCAGAGCTGAGGGTATGCAACAGCTGGCATGTATGGACATGATTTAATGTGTGCATCTAACTAGAAACCTGTCAACGTATAGCGAATCACCATTTCACTATCTCAATTTCTACATCAGTGTCAAACGATGAGCTGATTAATTGAATAGCCCTAAAATGTACTTAATAGCATTATCCTATTTGTTATGTTGCTGATAAAACTAGTGATTTCTTTCTGCAGCACGGCAAAAAATTAACTTTACCCAAACAAGTTTGTTTATATTCAAAGCATTTGTTATCTTTTTATATATAACAAGATGAGTCCCACATAAACTGATAGTTTAGGAACTCCGAGCAGGAGAATTTGAAATGGGATTTTAATGTTGTTCAGTTGTTATGATCCCATGTCTCCTGATTCAAAATGGCAGGTCTTTTCGAAAGCTCTTGTTTGAAACAAACCTGTTGGACTTTAACCTGGTGTTGTAAGACTTCTTACTGTGCTGAGCCCAGTCCAACGCCGGCATCTCCACATCATTTTACGTTTGAAACATTGGTCTTTCTGATTTCCCTGAAATGTTATTTTCTTTCCCCACAGACATGTCACAATCACCTTGCTTGCTTCAAGATTTGCTAAAATGCCAGTTCTGTGGGTGTATAAATGCATTTAAATCCAGCGAACCGCACACAGAATTTAAATACAGTCTCATAGTATCCAAAGAAAAAAAAAGCTGTGGATATGGTGAGATTGTGCAGACATATCATGAGATCAATGTGTTTGAAGAGCTATGGCTCCTCAGGGATTCTCCATTGGGGCTACAGTTACTCTCACAATATTGCCCCCCTGTGGAGATAGGAATGTGATCCAATTCACAAGTCATGGAGCCAACTCAGCATTGATTTAACACACTCAACTAGACAGTAGCTAAATTGTTCTTTCAACTCTAATTATTCTTAATCTGCATCCCATATCTGACAGCAGGGCATAAGGTGTTAAAGACCAAACCGTCCCTAGAGCCTGATTGACAATTACATACTTAATTGACTTTGCACACTGCCTCTTTAAGAAGATGACGAAGCACAGGTTAACTTTCTGAACTTGCTGCAGGTTCTTTACCATTAATCAGATTTATAAATAATGGACCTCAAAGCAGTGAAAGAGGAAGGAATTTAAACTGCAGTGAGGAGATGGTAAATAGATTACCTAGATAGAATCCTCGGGCTCGATTTACCCACTGTGTTGTGCCCGTTGCGCAGGGTACATCGCGGGAGAGGGCCAAAACGGACTTGGCGCTAGGCAAAGAGCCGATCGTGAGTCACCCGACCCGGGACACCTGGCAAGATCTGGATCACCCGGCGCTGGGCGTGATCAAGATAATCATACTTAAATGAGCCATTAGACTCATCTAAATATGTGCAGTCTGTTTGAGGCTGCATGGTAGCATAGTGGTTAGCACAGTTGCTTCACAGCTCCAGGGTCCCAGGTTCAATTCCCGGTTGGGTCATTGTCTGTGTGGAGTCTGCATGTTCTCCCTGTGTCTGCGTGGGTTTTCTCCGGGTGCTTTGGTTTCCTCCCACAGTCCAAAGATGTGCGGGTTAGGTAGATTGGCCATGATATATTGCCCTTAGTGTCCAAAAAATGTTGTGGGGGTTACTGGGTTACGGGGATAGGGTAGATATGTGGGCTTCAGTAGGGTGCCCTTTGTAAGGACTGGTGCAGATTTGATGGGCCGAATGGCCTCCTTCTGCGCTGTAAATTCTATGATTCTATCATCACCAGCTGCACCAGCGAGGCGTTAACCAGGCGCCAATTAGTACTGGAGACCAGGCTTGATTCCAAGCTTGGGAGGGGTAAAAGGCTAGTGGAGCCCCTGGGTGGTCAGAGCAGGGCACTGCCTCTGGCACCTGGGCACCTTGGCAGTGCCAGAATGCTGGCTTAGCACTGCCTACAATTGGAGCCTGAGGGGCCATGCCCATGAAAGGGGGATGAAGGGAAGTGTAATGGGTGGGGCCTCTCAGCAGCCCAACAGCAAAGTATGCTAATTTGGTGAAGGAGATGGCCATGCCCACAAGGATGGACAGGTATGGGGTAGGGTCACCCTCATGCCTGGTGTGGGAAGTGCTCACAACTTTTAGTGATGGGGGGAGGTTGCCCCTTAGGGGATGTGGGTTGGGGGTGTTCTCCATTTATGCAGGGGATCACATTGTCCATTTGTGGGAGGTGTGGGGGAACCCTCAATCACTAGGGAACCCTTTCAAAATGGTGTCCTGATCGCTGAGGAGCCTATCTTAGCGCCTTGTTTAGTTCCACGCGACAGAAAAATATTACACGGGTGCGATTTTATGGCCACGAAACCTTTGAGTGAGAGCATAATGCGGCCATTAGATTGTGGGAGAGGCTGAAGTCGAGAACCATCCCAGCTAGCAATCGGTTTGCGGTCTAACCGGCCCGTTCCAGTTTGCATAATCAAGATCCTGCCTTGGCCTGGCGAGAAACCAATAATCATAGAATTTACAGTGCAGAAGGAGGCCATTCAGCCCATCGAGTCTGCACCAGCCCTTGGAAAAAGCACCCGACTTAAGCTCACACCTTCACCCTATCCCCGTAATCTAGTAACCACACCTAACCTTTTTGGACACAAAGGATAATCTAGCATGGCCAATCCACCTAACCTGCACATCTTTGGACTGTGGATGGAACCCGGAGCACCCGGAGGAAATTCACAAAGAACATGAAGATTCCGCACAGACAGTGATCCAAGCGGGAAATCAAACCCAGTGCCCTGGCGCTGTGAAGCAACAGTGCTAACCACTGTGCTACAGTGTCGCCCCACTTCAAGCCAATCTCCATACAGGAACAACCCCCTGTATAACAGCCTCCCATCATTTCACTGTCTCCCCAGCAAGTGATCCCGTGAGCACCTTTTTAAAAACATGAAGCTGGCGGAATGGCTGCTGTGGTGATCCGAGGAGGTGAGTAGCCATCTTCGACCTCGGGCAGTGAGCCTGGGGCTGCTGCCCCAGTGCTGGCAGGGGGGGGTGGGGAGGGCCCCCATGGAGGGTACCTCAGTCGTGGGGTGGGGGGGGAGGGGGAGGGGGGGTGGGGGTGGGGGAGGGGGGGGTGGGGGGGGTGGGGAGGGGGGATGGGGGGGTGGGGAGGGGGGATGGGGGGGTGGGGAGGGGGGGTGGGGAGGGTGGGGAGGGCCCCCATGGAGGGTACCTCAGTCGTGGGGTGGGGGGGGAGGGGGAGGGGGGGTGGGGGGGGGGGGAGGGGGGGGTGGGGAGGGCCCCCATGGAGGGTACCTCAGTCGTGGGGTGGGGGTGGGGGGGGGGGGAGGGGAGGTGGGGGGGTGAGCTCGCCCCTGGCTGGGGGGGAGGAGATGGGTGTCTCAGTGCCTGTGGCTTCGCAATGCCAGCCCCTGTATCATGAGTACCCATTAAGGGGGCAATCCCCAGACTCTGTCTGTTTGTCCCACTAACCTCCCATAACACCCACTGACTGTGGATGCCGCTGGGTGCGTGGCTGAAGGCTACTGCTCGTAGAGAATTGGCAATCGTAGTTAAATGAGCACTTCCCAGCTCCCAAGAGAATTCCCATGGGTAGGCGGCCATGTAGCACGTGGGAGTTATTACCTAGCGTCCCAAGCAATCTGTGATACCTGTACACTGTGCCTGGACACTGCAGGAAGTAACACCACAGACGCAGCGACCAACATTTGAACACCCAGGGGCTGCACCCCAGCACCGGGGACATTTCTGTGACCAGAGAGTGGGTGTGTGCACTGGGCAGGAGTCGAGCGTCTGGTCCAGTAACATTACGTACAGGTGTCCAGGGTCTGGGGTCCAAGGATCAGGGGCCCCCACGGCAACCAGGGGTGCATGGGCAGGACGTGTTGGATGGCAAGGGATGAAGGGGGGGTGGGGGGATGAGGAGAAAGCAATGGGGACTGGAGGGTCCTGAGGTGGAAGACATCACTGGTTGTCAATCCCTCACCCTCCAATTCCTTACAGATATTACACAAGGTGGATGACATCTTCAACCCCACTGGAGCTTCCAACGCGGTGCTGCTGGCAGACCAGGTGCACAGACGCCGGAGGAGGCGACGGCAGCAGTGTCGACAGAGGTTCGAGGAGGCAGCTCAGGTCCAGAGGGCTGTAGATGGCACGAATATCGCCTGCGCACGCCATGCCGTCACGGAATGCCCTACATCAACAGGAAGGCGTTCCACTCCCTTAACATCCAGCTCATGTGCAACCACCACATGAAGATCATGAACACGTGTACACGCTTCTCAGGGAGCGTGCACAAAAGCTACATACTGGGGCAGTCGGACATCCCCGGCCTCTTCAAGGACCACCCAGGATGGCCGGTTTTCTCTTGGGGGATAAGGGATGCCCGCTGAGGATCTGGCTAATGATGCCAGTACAGAAGCCTGTGACCGATGCGGAGATCCGATACAACGAGATCCATGTGGCCACCCAGGCTGTCAATGAGCAGCGTACCGACTCCTCAAAATGCGGTTCTGATACCTCGACTGCTCTGGTGGTGCACTGGAGTACATTTTCAGAGAGTCGCCCGCTTCGTGGTGGTCTGCTGTGTCCTCCATATCCTGGCACAGCCGCAGGGCAAGGTGCTGGAGGTGGAGGGGTAGCAACATACGGCAATCTCCGATGAGGCGCTGGAGCAGGAGGGACTAGAGGACAAGACCAGGGAGTTTCCGTAGGATCAGCCAACAAATGGAGGGCAGGCAGTGAAGGTCTGGAAAGCCCAGAGCGCGAGGGAGGCCCTCATCCTCACCCGCTTCATCTGTCAACCCACCCCCTTCCCTCACTCCCTCCCCTTCTACCTCCACCCATTTCCCGCACCACCACCCTGTTCTGCCCTCCCAGGGTCTGTGTGACATCATCTCAGGATGATGGGATTGTATCTGCACTGTCAACCAGTCACTGTCCATGGCAGGGCGATAATGATAACCTACTGAGAGCTGAACGCCAGTGCCCCTCATACTTTGACATAGTCTGACTCCTGCCTGTCTGCTGAGTGCTCGCTCACAACCATCACCGACACATGATGTGCCTGGGGTGGGGGGAAATCCAGGACCACCATACCTGGGGGGCTAGGGCAGAGGATTGATGGTTGGTCTGCATTGCAGAAGAAAGTGCCAGAGGCATCATATTTCTCGGGTGCAATGTTTTTTAATGTTGTACATCTGTGTCCCCAACTACCCCTAACCCTCGATAGTGCCGCAACCTAACCCCTTCCCCTCACCCCACCCTCCCCCCTTTACGCTCCTCACACCACCCTCTCTCCTTTCCCCCCTCACCCCCCTTACCCACCAACATCCTCTCAGTGATCCTCAAACTGCTTAGCCTTCAATGCTCTACAGCAGCGTTTAGGGGTAGACCCAGGATGCACATCAGAGATGGAGGCAGCCAGCCCGTGGCCTTCGATGCCCCTGGTGGGTGTCCTCTGAGGGCCCTGGGGCTTAAGGGCTCCAGCCCATTTGTCGGCAGCACATGCCTCGCCGTCCCACCCTGTTCCGGGTGCTGACTCTGAGATGCGCCGTTGTCAAGGGGGAGGAACTCGGGAAGCTGGTGGCCTCCATCACCACTCCAGTTGCTGCAAATTTGCACCCAGTGCCCCTCCTCCCGGTCGGTGCCTATAGGGCAACTGGATCAAACCCAGCTGCCACTGCGTCATCTGGCTCTGCCATCCCTGGCAGCTCCCCAAATTCTGCAGCATGGTGTTGATGTCCTCGGCGATGCTCCTCAGTGACTGGGAAATGCTCTATCAGCCCAAGCAATGTCCAAATGTGACTGGGACATGCTCTGGAGTGCCTCAGCAATGCCCAACTGAAACTGGGACATGCACCGCAGCATCTCAAACAGGTACACCTGGGACTGGGATACGTCCTCCAGCGAGTCGGACATGCTGTCGAGGCCCTCAGCTGTGGCCATCACTGACTGAGCCAGGCCTTGGACACCTCCACTCATGCTGCTGACGTTGTGCACCAGGCTCTCCACTGCGGTCGGCACCCTCGCAGTGTTGGCCTCAGTGCCATGCATTGCCAGGCGCCATCTCATGCACTGTGGCCTCTGTGTTATGGGCCAGGGTTTAGAGAATCCCAAAGTGTATCATGGAGTTCACCTGAGCCACAACTTTTAATAGATTGTGGTATGGGGAGCACAGGAGTATTTTTTAAAGCAAAACAATGTTTATTCTATCAACTCAAGTTACCTTTTTAAAACATACAGTGAATATCTTCGCAACCATTAATTCAAATACAACCCCGAAAGAATACAACACTAAGTAATCCTTAAGCTGTCCTTTCAACATCCATAAGACTTAAAATAGAACTTTTAACGGAAGCACATCAGGTTAAAAGTCACTACTGAGAGCAGTTATTAGTTTTAAATCACCAAAGGATTGATTTACATTCTTCAGATTTCCGAGAGAGAGAGACTCAAACACTTTCTGGCTGTGACTGCAGCTATCCAGCTCTAAAAAAGAAACTAAAACACACCCTGCAGCAAAAGTAAAAAGCTGACAGATAGCCCAGCTCCACCCATTGTCTGACATCACTGATAAACACCCATTTCTTAAAGGTACATTTCATAAACACACATTTCTTAAAGGTATATTTCTTAAACACCCAATTCTTAAAGGCACATTTCTTAAACACCCATTTCTTTATTTGAAATGAATGAAAATCGTTTATTGTCACAAGTAGGCTTCAAATGAAGTTACTGTGAAAAGCCCCTAGTCGCCACATTCCAGCCTCTGTTCGGGGAGGCTGGTATGGGAATTGAACCGTGCTGCTGGCCTGCCTTGGTGTGCTTTCAAAGCCAGCGATTTAGCCCTCTGCTAAACCAGCCTTCTTAAAGGTAATCTCACATGACACCTCCCCCCAAGAAAAAAGAAATAAACCATCAACCTCAAGATGGATTCATTTTTCACCTTTTCACTATCCTTTAAGAAATGCACACAGTAAATATACTTTTTCGTTTCAAAAAACAACACACGCAAACAGCGATAATAATGTAATCCCTTTTTATTCTTCTTCTTCCAACTGGAATCCTTCTCGATTGACAGTCTCTTTGAACAAGGAGATCTTTGCACGATCCATCCATTTCTCTACACCTCGTCATGTCTCTTTAAAGTCAGATACTTTAGTTCTATCTGATCACAGAGTCCCTTGCAATTCTCCAACACATGACCATTGGTTACCACAGCTTTCAGGCAGTCAAATGCCTGTTGAAAGTCCGCTGTCCACTGAAATTTTCGACGTTTCTTCAGCAAGTCCACCAATGGAGCAACAACACTCCAAAAGATTTTCACAAATGTTCGATCAAATCCACTCATGCCAAGAAATCGCATTATTTCCCTTCGTCTCGAGAGTATCAGAAACTCCTCAAGGAAAGTAACTTGGGCTTTTCCAAATTCACTTTTGGCTAGGTTTATCACCAAACCCGCCTCCTGAAGTCGATCAAATAACTCCATCAGTTGTTTTAAATGTTCTTTCCATGTCTGGCTGAAAATTACCAGATCGTCAATGTATAACGCACAATTGGGTAATCCTGAAACAACTTTGTTCGTTAACCGTTGAAATGTGGCTGGGGCGTTTTTCATGCCAAATGGCATAACTTTGAATTGGTATATACCATCTGGAGTCACAAAGGCTGAAATCTCCTTCGCCCTTTCGGATAAAGATACCTGACAGTAAACTTTAAGTAAATCCAGTTTGGAAATGAAAGCTGATTGTCCCACTTTCTCAATGCAATCCTCCAAACGTGTGATAGGATAAGGGTCCATTCTTGTAACTGCATTAACCTTTCTATAGTCCACACACAACTGTTGGGTATCATCTGGTTTTGGTACCAGTACCATGGGTAAGCTCCATTGGTTGCAACCCACTTCAATTATGCCATTTTTAAGCATATTCTCAATTTCTTTGTTTACCTGTGCCAATTTAAAAGTGTTAAGTCTTTATGGATGTTGCTTGATTGGAACAGCATTTCCCACGTCTCCATCATGTATAGCCATTTTAGTACTTCCAATTTATCTCTCCAAACTTGCCCACGTGATATCACTCTTTCAGGTCAGTTGGTTTTTTCCTCTGGAAGGTAACTCAACAATTTATCCCAATTTTTAAGAACATCCTCATTTTCCAATTTAATTTGAGGTATGTCAAATTTACAGTCATCTGGATTTGGTTTGTCACTTTGAGTTAGAATCATTAAAACCTCCTTTTTCCCTCCTTCCCTTTCAAAGTACCTTTTAGGCATAATCACATGACGCACCCGGTGATTCTTCCTTCTATCTGTATTTTTACCACATAATTCACCTCACTTAATTTCCTTTCAATCTGATAAGGTCCACAAAACCTAACTTTTAAAGGTTCACCTACCACTGGTAACAACACTAAAACTCTATCTTCACTGGCAAAACTATGAACTTTGGATTTCTTGTCCGCTACCCGTTTCATCACATTTTGTGCAGCGTTTAAATGTTGCCTAGCCAATTCACCTGCTCTGTTTAATCGTTCCCTAAAATTTGACATGTAATCCAATAATGTAATTTCCACTTTCTCACTCACTAATTTTTCATTAATCAATTTATGTGGTCCTCTTACTTCATGACTAAAAATTAGTTCAAAAGGACTGAATTTGGTTGACTCATTAGGTGCATCCCTAATTGCAAACGGTATGAATAGAATTCCTTTATGCCAATCCTTTGGATAATCTTGACAATAAGCCCTCAACATTGTCTTCAATGTCTGATGCCACCTTTCTAACGCTCCCTGCGATTCTGGATGGTACTCGGTTGATTTAAATTGTTTTATCCCGAAGCTATCCATAACTTCTTTGAATAACCTCGAGGTAAAATTAGATCCTTGATTCGATTGTATTTCTGTAGGTAGTCCATCTAGTAAAGAATTTAAGTAATTCCTTCACAATCTTTATAGCTGTAATATCACGTACTGGAATGGCCTCTGGAAACCCAGTAGACACATCCATTATGGTCAAAAGATATTTTTGTTTTAGGAAGCGGTCCTACGCAATCAATTAGGCCCTTGTAAAAGGTTTCTCAAATGCTGGAATGGGTATTATGGGTGCTGGTTTTATCACTGCTTGAGGTTTCCCTACCATTTGACATGCGTGACATGATTGACAAAATTTAACTACATCTTTATGTAGTCCAGGCCAATAAAAATGTTTCTGGACTTTAGCTTGAGTTTTCCTTATTCCCAAATGACCTCCCACTTGTACCTTGTGCAACATGCAACACCTCCTTTCTATACCCTACCGGCAATGCGACTTGATGAACTTCTGCCCACTTTTCATCCACCTGCATATGTAAAGGTCTCCATTTTCTCATCAAGACATTACTTTTACGGTAATAACACTCTTGTATCCACTCAAATTCCTCTTCCGTGCATGCTTTCTGATACATCTGTTTTATTTCTACATCTTTCTGTTGTAATTCCGCCAATTTTCCTGAACTAAAATCCTCATCCTCATTCTGCACCTGTTCTTGTTCTTTTTCAACCATCTGATCAAATATCGTTTCTGATAATTGCACTTCAACTTCATCATCAACTGACCTCATTAACACTACACCCTGTATGCTTCAACCGATGCCAATGCTTATGTAGTTACATTGTATATCTTGTGTTGCCCTATTATGTATTCTCATGTATTTTTCTTGAATTGTTTAATTCCCTTTTCTTCCATGTACTGAATGATCTGTTGAGCTGCTTGCAGAAAAATACTTTTCACTGTACCTCGGTACACGTGACAATAAACAAATCCAATCCAATCCAATCTTCACTCTTTGATTCCTCTTCTTATCTTAACATGTATCTTTGCGATCATGTTGCTACACAATCCGGAAAAAGCCCAGGATATTTGTCCTTCAACACTTATGTTGTCTGATTTTCCACTGGCTTATCAACCACAGTAGGCATCACTCCCACCTGCAATCCAGCTATATCATTACCCAAGATACGCTGTATTCCTGGACAAGATAGTTTCTCTATTACCCCTACTACCACTTCACCACTCTTAACTTGACTTTCCAACCTTACCTTATATAATTGAACACTACTCCTCTCACCCAGAATTCCAAATATTACAACCTTTTCTGGCAACATTCTTCCCAAACTACATAACTCCTCATCATTTAGCATTAAAGATTGACTAGCTCCCGTATCTCTTAAAATTGTGACTTCTTTACCTGCTCCTCCTGATACACATGAGTAAACTTTACCCACACAAGTAAATTCTTTAAAGAGATCTGGCACCTTCTTATCAATCACCTCTTGATCAGGCTGTACAATCTTTTGCCCCTCCTTCGTTTCACTTGGGTTTTCCTTTACCACTTTAACAAACTCCACTGTCTTATCCTGTTTTACCACATCAGCCTTCCCAGTGCTTTTCTTCAACCACCAACACTGTGACTTTACATGGCCTAGTTTATTACAGTGAAAACATTTGAAACATTTGAAACTTTTCATTTCTTTTCCACCCTCCTGGATTTCTTTTTTTATATGAGGTACACTCTCCTTATTATCTCCCATCAGATCACCATTACCTTTACCACTTGAGTATTTCTCATGTCCCCAGTTTCTATCCCTCACAGGCTGAAACTGATGTCGGAAACCAAGCTTTGATTTATGAACTAATTCGTAATCATCTGCCATTTCTGCTGCTAACCTCACAGTTTTAACCCTCTGCTGTTCCATATGAGTTCTCACTACATCAGGAATTGAACTTTTAAACTCCTCCAAAAGTATAATTTCTCTGAGAGCTTCGTACGTTTGGTCTATTTTCAAAGCACTTATTCACCTATCAAAATTACTCTGTTTGATCCTTTCAAACTCATGTATGTTTGACCAGGTTCGTTCCTTACATTTCTAAACCTTTGTCTGTATGCATCAGGCACTAGTTCATATGCACCTAAGATGGAATTTTTCACCTCCTCATATGTCCCAGATACCTCCTCTGATAGCGTTGCAAACACTTCACCAGCCATACCTACCAGCTTTGTTTGAATCAGTAATACCCACATACCCACTAGCCATACCTACCAGCTTTGTTTGAATCAGTAATACCCACATGTCCTGTGGCCATTTCCTATGTTTAGCTACCTTCTTAAATGAAATGAAAAAGGCTTCTACCTCCTTTTCATCAAACCTTGGCAATGCTTGGACATATTTAAATAGATCCCCACCAAGCCTTCGACTATGGCGCTCTTTCTCACTATCCACATCACTATCATCCAACTGTACGTTTCCCTTTATACCTGCCAATTGTAACTGACTGTCATGTTTCATGGCCATTTTCTGAAGTTCAAACTCTCTCTCTTTATCTTTTTCCCTGATCTGTATCTCCCTTTCTCTTTCTTTTTCCTCTCTATCTCTTTTGTATTCAAGCTGTTTTAATTCTTTCGCATTTTCCATTTGTTTAATATGTAACTGTATTTTTGCCATTTCCAATGAGTCAAAATGTATATCAGGCAACTTTAAATTCTTAGTCACCGCCAAAATTACCTAATCTTTTCGTATTTTGTCAGGTAATTTCAGGTAATGTTAACTGCATGTTTTTGCCAAATCTAACAGTCTGCTGCCGTTGTCCACAACAAACACCCCACTTAAACTAAACTACCACACCTGAAAAGCAACCACAATATGCTCACCCCTCACTCTCTTTAAGTTCACCAAGCCAATCCAATACATAGATTCTTATCACGGGCGAGCCCACAATTTGTTATGGGCCAGGGTTTGGGGAACCCCAACGTGTATCATGGAGTTCACCTGACCCATAACTTTTAATAAATTGTGGTATGGGGAGCACACGGCCCACTCTACAGGTGTGGTACAACAGAAATGGAAAAGTATTTTTTATAGCAAAACAATGTTTATTCTATGAACTCAAGTTAACCTTTTTAAAACATACAGTGAACATCTCAGCAACCATTAATTCAAATACAACCCGAAAGAATACAACACTAAGTAATCCTGAAGCTGTCCTTTTAACACCATAAGACTTAAAAAATAACTTTTAACAGAAGCACATCAAGTTAAAGTCACTACTGAGATCAGTTATTAGTTTTAAATCACCAAAGGATCGATTTACATTCTTTAGATTGCAGAGAGAGAGAAACTCGTACACCTTCTGGCTGTGACTGCAGCTATCCAGCTCTGAAAACAAAACTAAAACACACCCTGCAGCAAATAGCCTAAAACAAAAGTAAAAAACTGACAGACAGACCAGCTCCACACACTCTCTGACATCACTGATAAACAGCCATTTCTTAAATGTACATTTCTGAAATACCCATTTCTTAAAAGTACATTTTGTAAACACCCATTTCTTAAAGGTACTCTCACATGACATTTGGGACACCTCTTATTGGCTGTGGACCTGCTGGAGTGTCGCTGACACCCCCTCTGATTATCTTCGTTGCACCCTATTGACTGCATCATTTCCGGGTAAACTTGGTCCAGAGGTTCAGCATCTGACTTGGGTTCTGGGGTCCAGCAGACCCCCAACTGCTGTCTGGGCTCTGGGTTCCTGCCTCCACCTGATGTGCATCATCAACTGTGAAGTGCTCACCAGAATGGGCCCCGGAAGCCTGACCACTGCTGTGGCTCACCAAGGTGTGTGTCTCTGCGTTGGTGGAGGGTGGGGATGAAAGCTGTGTCGCGTAAATGATGATCCCCTCAGAGTGTGCTCATGGAAGACTGGGGGTGGGGGTGAAACCGGATAGGCTGGCACCGTTGGATGGAGATCACGCGGAATAATGGACATGTGGTCAGTGGGAGGGATGGGTCAGTCTGTATGATATTAACAACTCATGTGTGACAGACCATCTGGATTTGGATTTGTTTATTGTCACATGTACTGAGATACAGTGAAAAGTATTTTCCTGCGAGCAGCTCAAACAGATCATTTAGTACATGAAAAGAAAATAAATTACATAATAGAGCAACACAAGGTACACAATGTAAATACATAGACACCGGCATTGGGTGGAGCATCCAGGGGTGTAGTATTAATCAGGTCAGTCCATGAGAGGGTCCTTTCGGAGGTGGGGGCCAGTGGATCCTGCCTGGTGGCTGACACTCAGAGCCCCTCAGGGGAACAGGAAATCCTCACTGCACTTGACCGCGTCCAACAATCAGGCCCCAAATCCAGGCGCTGGTCTCCTCAGTGGCATGGTTGCGAGCTGTGTGGGGTTTCCTATGCAGGATCCATTTAAATGTTGCTCCCACTTGTTGGCGGGTAGCTGACGAATGCCGGTGAATCAGCTGGCAGGACCACCATTTGTGGCGTGAAGCCCACGGGGCACCACTGAGTAGTCCAATTAATATTTGATCCCAGTGACGGCCTCGCCAGGTCGAGCATCGGGAATCTCGCGGCGGTTCCTGCTCACTGGCACACCTAAAAACGTTTCCATTAAATTGCGCCCTAAATGTAGGATTTACAGGTCAGATTCTTGCCAATCCCCCCAAAATTGACTAAGGGTGCGATCTAACCAAAAAATGTTCATTCTGGGTCTCTGAGGTGTGGAAAGTGGAAGGCGCTGTTGAAGGAGCTTTGGCAAGTTGCTGCAATGCATCTTGTATCACATGCAGTTGTCACCTGCACCCGTGGTGGAGTAAATGAAGGCTTAGTTTGGTGGATGGGATGCCGATCAAGTGAGCAGGTGTGGCGTTGTTTGAGTTTGTTGGAGCCACAATTATGTATGCAAGTGGAGAATATTCCATTGTATTCCTAACTTGCCTTGTAGATGGTGGACAGGCTTTGGGGAGTCAGGAGGTAAGTTACTTACCTCAGAATTCCCAGCCTCGCACCTGCTCTTGTAGCCACAGTATTTATATGGCTCGTGCAGTTCATCTTCTGGTCAATGGCAACCCCCAGGATATTGATAGTGAGAGGATTCAGCGATGTCAATGCCACTAAATATTCATTCAATGAATTTTAATATAATGAATAGACTCACCTGAGGAAGGAGCTGTGCTCTGAAAGCTCGCAATTTGAAACAAACCTGTTGGACTTTAACCTGGTATTGTAAGACTTCTTACTGCACCCACCCCAGTCCAACGCCAGCATCTCCACATCATTGAATATTAAGGGGAGATGGCTAGATTCTCCCTTGTCAGAGATGGTCTTTGCCTGGCACTTGTGTGGCACAGATTACTTGCCACTTATTAAGTCACACCTGAATGTTGACCAGATCTTGCTGCTATTGGCACAGAATGCTATAGTATCTGAGGATTTGCGAATTTTACTGAACATTGCGCACTCTGCGTGAATATTCCCACTTCTGACCTGATGATGAAAGGAAGATCATTGATGAAGCAGCTGAAAAAGGTTGACCCTGAGGAACTCCTGCAGCAATATCCTGGGGCTGAGATCATTGGCCTTCCACAACCACAACAGTTATACCTGATATCACTCCAAGCAGTGGGAATCCCTCTTGTTCCCATTGACTCCAGTTCTACAACGGTTCCTTGATGCCTCATTCAGTTAAATGCTGTCCTGATGTTAAGGGCACTTACTCTCACCTCCTCTTTCGAGTTCAGCTATTTTGTCCACATTTGGACCAGGCTTTGGTGAAGTCAGGAGCTGAGTGTCCCTGGCAAAATCCAAACTGAGCATCAGTGAGCAGGGTTATTGCTGTGTAAGTGCTGCTTGACAGCACTGTCAACGACACCTCACATCACTTTTCGATGATGGAGAGGTTGATGGAGCTGTTAATTGACTGGACTGGATTTGTCCTGCTTTTTGGGGATAGGTCTTAACTGGGCAATTTTCCATATTGTTGGGTAAATGCCAACTTTTTACAGAACAGTTTGGTTAGGGGTACGACTAGTTCTGGAGTTAAGCCTTCAATACTACTGCTGGGATTCAGCCGGGGTCCATAGCCTTTGCAGAACCCAGTGCCTTCATCTATTTCTTGATATCACATGGAGTGAGTCAAATTGGCTGAAGACTGACATCTTTGTTGTTGGGGATCTCGGGAGGCAGCCAAGATGGGTCATTGACTCAGAACTCCTGCTTGAAATGGTTGCAAATGTTTCGACCTCTTGGCTCCTCCGTCATTTAATTGTCCACCACCATTCACAACTGAATTTGGCATGACAATAAGGGGCATCGTGTAGATAATAAAGAGCAAGAAGGAAACCACTGGTCTTTGGGAACTCCAGTGGTTATGGTGTTGTGGGGGGAGGAAAATATATTGCTGGAGAAATGCTAGTTTCATTTAGATAAGAGGCAGTAAAACCACAAAGGCAATTCAATGAATCTTGACAACAGTCAGGAAGGGGTGCACTATGAGAAGTCAATTATCAATATTGATGTGGAGTCTGTAGCTAAAGTTAATCAACCAAACAAAACTGAAGAAAATTGAGATTCCAAGATGAGGTGAGTTTGGAAAGTTTGTATTACTCATGAATAAACTACTTGAACTCTTCAGATTACTTGTGTCCCTTTCAGACAATTGTACAAATTTAGAAGCACTTTGGTCTCACAGAAATACTGCACTATTTATTTATAACCTGTGTAAAATTTCCAGTATCGCTCACAGGCCTCTAATGTTCAGGTTAAAAGAAGTAACTGTGACAGAGATTGGAGGAGGGGGGGGGGGGATTTTAATTAGGATGTCAACCTTGACTCAGGGAGCTCTTGCTTCTGAGTCTGAAGATTCGGTTCAATCCAGAGATTTCAATGCATAAATCAGCAGGCACTGTTGTGTAGTCATGGGAAGTACTTCTGAGAGATTTGTTGAACCAAGATCCTGCTCTCCTTTACTATTTGTAAAAAGATTAGGGTATTCTTCAGGTTTATAACACAACGAATACCATCGACAGTTTTTTGGCTTTTGTCCCGATTTCCCTAATAGTTTAATGGATATTCATCCTGATTTCTGAAATGGTCTACTGATTTTCTTTTGGGGCTATTTGTTCAATATCTACATTTCCATGTCTTTGGCATCGGAATGTCTTGGTAGTCTCGTGGGTCTGATAAAATTCGCTGTAATTTTCACACTTTTGAGTTCCCTGATGGCGATGGAATACTTTTGGCACCATTTTTATCTAAATGCTGCGATCTTCCAATATAGGCTACCAATACAATATCTGCCTGAGACACAAACCCTGGGATAAAAAAAATTGTAGCATCTTTCAAACTGACAAAGTTGAGATTGATCACGAGATCACCAGCCTTCATATTCCCAGTAATATCTAAGCATCAGGGGTTTGGCATCACTGATTTGCAGCATGAACAATTGGCATGCACCCAACCCTCCCAGAATGTAAATTTAGCAGACGGTACAATCTTGCGCCTGAGTGTTCAGCAAACATATCTACGAAGGCAGCTGCCTGGTGTGACTGTAATTGAAAAGCAGATATAAAAAGAGATATAAAGCTACCACAGAGGCTGTTGAGTATGGTAAGGTGATCTTATGCCAGAATTGCAGGTCATGTTTGCGCAGGCTCCAGGTTGCAGTTATGTAAACGTGGATCTTGCATTGACTTCTCACATCGATGGAGGAAAGGGATATCTAAACATCTGGGCTCACACGTCAACAAACACAGTGAGGTCACCCCCTGGCCTTGTTTATACTTAATTTTACAAGATTGGATGGCACGAGCAGCTCAACGGTGCACGTTTGTAATTGATCCTTGGGCAGGAACTGAAATCTGAAGCTGACCCAAGAGCTCAAGAAATGAGGCCAGAGGCTCAATTCCCAATCCCTGTTAATAATAGTACCATTGCAATAAATAAGCAATTAAATAAAAATACACAGATCTATATTAGTACAGTAAAAAATAATTTCCACCTTAGTGCTTCTGCCAAATTTCAGCAGCACATGAAGGAATTGCAGAACTCCTCACCCCAACTCCAACCCATCATTTTATTTGTTAGGGGTGGGGGGGGGGGGGGGGCAGGGCAGTGAGTTTTATGCTTTGTGCTCCTAGTATATGCTGGGAAGCAAGAATATTTATTCTAATGTGTAATTTTAAAAACCCAATTTGTTGCAAAGAGTGTGATAGGATTTATATGCCTTCTGCTTTGGTGTTCCGCACATTGGAGTAAATTTTAATTTTTAGCAGGTGGATATCAATCTGGTGGATCAGAAGTCCCAAATATAGAACCCGTTCCATTTTCATTCCATTAAGGTGAAAATTTGCTCCATTTAAGCATCCAACACCCTAATATACCCTAAGCAGAAGAGAAAATGTAATGCACCTGCCAATTTAAGATTTAATAAAACCTCCATATGTATCTTGGTATTTAACACTGATAGATGTTTTTTTTCTTTTGTGTTTAAGTTCAAAAAAGTATATAACTGAAGTGTCCTATAAACCATTGAAAATCAAGAAAAAATATTTTTTCACAAATCATTTCATGAAGCAGTTTTACCAGTAGAGGGAGCAAATAACCAATAACCAGTATAATTCCCAACAAAGATTATTCACAATAAAATATCAGAACCACAACCTGCTCACGCATTTTTGTTGCATCAGAATTTTCAATTGGGGTTTCAATTGTAAGGGGAACAGACAGGCATTTCTGTGACCGCAAAAGAGACTCCATGATGGTATGTTGCTTCCCTGGTGCCAGGGTCAGGGATGTCACTGCACGGCTGCTGAACATACTGAAGGAGGAGGGAAAACAGACAGATATCATGGCACACATTAGTACCAACAATATAGGCAGAAAAAGGGATGAAGTCCTGAAAGCATAATTTAGGGAGCTAGGAAGTAGATTTTAAAAAAAGACTCAGAAGGCAGTAATTTCTGGATTACCTCCAGTGCCATGTGCTGGTGAGTAAAGAAATAGGTGGTATGTCCAGATAAACGCTTGGCTGGGGAAATAGTGCAGGAGGGAGGGCTTTAGATTTCTGGGCTATTAGAACATAAAACGTACAGTGCAGAGGGAGACCATTTGGCCCATCGAGTCTGCACCGACCCACTTAAGCCCTCACTACCACCCTATCCCCGTAACCCAATAACCCCTCCTAACCTTTTTTGAGCACTAAGGGCAATTTATGATGGTCAATCCACTTAACCTGCACGTCTTTGAACTGTGGGAGGAAACCCGGGCACCCGGAGGAAATCCACGCAGAAAAGGGGAGAATGTGCCGAATCCGTACAGACGGTGACCCAGCAGGGAATCGAACCTGGGACCCTGGCGCTGTGAAGCCACAGTACTAATGACTTGTGCTACCTTGCTGCCCTCACTTGTGCTACCGTGCTGCCTATTGGGACCACTTGTGGGGATGGTGGGCCTGTACAAGGCAGATGGTTTGCACCTGAACCAAAATGGAACCCGTGTCCTTGCGGGAGGTTTTCTAGTGCTGTTGGAGAGTGTTTGAACTAACTTGGCAGCGGCCTGGGATCCTGAGAGAAGGTTCAGCAGGGATAGATAAAATCATAGAATTTAATGCCGAAGGAGGCCATTCGGCCTATCGGGTGCACCGGCCCTTGAAAGAGCACCCTACTTTGGCCCACTCTTCCACCCTATCCCCGTAACCTAATAAGCTCACCTAACCCCTTGGACACTAAGGGGAAATTTATCATGGCCAATCCATCTAACCTGCACATCTTTGGACTGTGGAAGGAAACCGGAGCACCCGGAGAAAACTCCGCAGACATGGGGAGAAAGTGCCATGTCCATACAGGCAGTCACCCAAGGCCGGAGTTGAACCACTGTGCCGCTAAAATTAGAAGAGACATCAAGGGAGTCAGGAAGGCATAGAATGACTAGACCAGTTAAGTCACAAGGGAGTTTGGCAAGATTGGATGGTATTTATTTTAATGCAAGGAGTCTGACGAACAAGGCAGAAGAATCGAGGGCATAAATTAAAATATGGGGATATGATATATTTGCTGTCACTGAGGCATGATTGAGAGAGGGGCAGGATTGGCAGCTCAATTTTCCAGAATACAGAATCTTCAAGTGAGATAGGGAGGGAGGTAAAAGAGGAGGGGATGTTGCCATTTTGATCAGGGAATCAATTATATCAGTAAGAAGGGACGACATCTTAAAAGGCTCTTTAACTGAGGCTATATGGTAGAACTTAAAAACCAAAAAGGAAAAATCACAATGCTGGGAACATTCTATAGGCCCCCTAACAGTCCGAGAGAAACAGAAGAGCAGATCTAACAAATTTGAGAAAAGTGTAAAAGTAATAGGGGAGTGATAGTGGGGGATTTCAGCTTCCCCAATATTAACTGGTAGCCAGAGTGTGAAAGGTTTAGAGGGAGCAAAATTCTCAAAATGCATCCAGGAAAACTCTTTAAGCCAGTACGTAGAAGCACCTACAAGAGAGCGGGCAGTCCTGGACTTAATTTTCGGTAACGAAGCTGGGCTAGTGGTTGAAGTAACAATGGAAGAACATTTTACAGACAGTGATCATTACTCTTTTTTATTCAAGAATGTTATGGAAAAGGACAAGGATGCGTCTGAGATGAAAGTTCTAAATTGGGGGAAGGCCAATTTTATTAAGATCAGATATGATTTAGCCAGAGTGGATTGGGAACAGACACTTTTAGATAAATCTGTGACAGAACAGTGGAACACATTCAAGAAGGAAATAGGGAGAGTACAGGGTCAACATGTTCCAATCAAGAAAATGGGTGGGGCCAACAAATCCAGTGAACCCTGGATGTCGAGGGATATACAGCATTGGATCAGGAGAAAAAGGGAGGCTTATGGTAGATATCGATGGCTCAAAATCGCAGAAGCCCTCAAGGCACATAGAATGTGCAAGACAGAACTTAAAATGTAAATTAGGAGAGCAAAAAGGGACATGAAAGGATACTGGCAGGGAAAATAATGGAAAATCCTCAGCTGTTTTACAAGTACATTAAGTGCAAAAGGATATCTAGTGATAGAGTAGGGCCCATTAAGGACCACAGTGGTAATTTGTGTGTGGAGCCTGAGGATGTAGGTAAGGATCTAAATTAATACTTTGTGTCAGTGTTCACTCGTGAGAGGGACAGTGTGGGTAGAGCAATCAGGGAGAAGGACTGTAATACAATTAAAGAGATTAACATAGACAGAGAAGAGGTTCTGAGTGCTCTGGCAGGCTTCAAAGTAAATAAATCTCCAGGGCCAAGTGAAACTTGATGTGTTATCTGTGCTGGTCTAACATCGACTGCAACTGGATGCAGTAAAACGAAAAACAGGCTTCCGACACAGGAGATGGTCCAACACTGTTTTATTGAACCTGTTGATTGCTGTACATAATCTGCTGTGGGTTGACACTCTATTAACCTAACTGATAACCTCCTACTGGCTTGACCAGACTAGCTCTCTACCACATGATGATGATGTTCATTGGCCTGTCTCCCTAGCCATGTCCTGTGAGAGAGAGAGAGCATTAATGCCTTGTGGGCTTTATAGTGGTGGTGTCCTGTCTGGTGATTGGTTGTTCTGTGTCATGTGTGTCCATTGGTTATCCTGTGTGTCAATCACTGCCTGTCTGCATCTCATTATATACATGAGTGGATATTATGACAAAACTTATCCCAGGCTGTTGAGTGCGGAAAGGGAGGAAATAGCAGGGCACTGGCAATACTTTTCAATTCCTCTCTGGCCACAGGAGAGATGCTGCAGGACTGGACGATAGCTGGTGTGGTACCATTATTCAAGAAGAGAAGAAGGGATAAACCAGGAAACTACAGGCCAGTCTGTCTAACCGCAGTGGTGGGAAAACTATTGGAAATAATTCTGACAGACAGACTTAATCTGCAATTGGAGAGGCAGGGATTAATCAAGAACAGTCAGCATGGTTTTGTTAAGGGGAGGTTATGTCTGACCAACTTGATTGAATTTTCCAAAGAGGTGACCAGGTGTGTAGATGAGGGAAATGTATTTGACGTGGTCTACTTGGACTTCAGCAAGGCTTTTGATAAGGTCCCACATGGGAGACTGATAGCGAAGGTAAAAGCACATGGGATCCAAGCAAATTTGGCAAATTGGATCCACAATTGGCTGGGTGGCAGGAAGCAGAGGATGATGGTTGATGGGTGTTTTTCTGACTGGAAACTGGGGGTCAGGGGGGTATGAAGAGGTTCACAAAGTATGGCCAGAGCCCATCGGAGGCCCCCCCCCCCCCCCCCCGGTGGAGGATCTCTTTTCCCCCACCCCACAGGCCATCCCGTGATCCTTCGTGCAGAGATACCACTGGCAGTGACCAGGGGTGAACGGTGCCGGCGGGACTCTGCCGTTTCCGTGTGGCTGCTCGGCCCACCCGGGCCGGAGAATCGGCGGCCCCTAGTTTCAGTTGTCTTAAGTTTGCAACTTCCACGAGAACACATCTGCAACAATCCAAATGATGCAATTATCTCAAGTTGAAAAGATGCCAATTGCATTTTCTCAATAAACTTATCATGAATTCTTAAAATATCTAAGGAAGCTCCAAGCATATTTTCTTGTATTGCAGAATGGAAGAATAAACTGTATCCTAGAAATTGCAGAATTTTATGTCAAGTTGTTTTGTTTCTGAGGCACTCTCAATTAGGACACAAAAGTTAGGTCAGTAATCAAAGGCTTTAATAAGCAGTGAACAATGGCAGCCTCCATGAGAAGTGTGCTCGCAAAATGGAGTCTCATCTTAAGTACTGTTTCCCAGGGGGCGTAGCCAGAGGCGGAGTCCCCCAGGGTTCCAAGCCTCTTAAAGGGGCAATGTATTCCGATCATCACAAGCCTCTTAAAGGGGCAAGGTATTCCGATCATCACAGTTACCAAGCAACTTATATTAACCATCTCGGCATGGATTAAATGATTGCGCAGTCAGAGTACGATGCTGGATTGTGGGTGCCTTTTATAGTTGACGATGCTCAATATCATACGACGATCAGCGTACCATAGAATTGTTTCTCCCCTGACAACTGTTGAAAAGGATAAATGTATGACCTTTCTGAAACTGTGCATTCTTGGCACCTTGAATAGCAGCAAACAATGAAAGGAATTCCATTCAGAAATTGAAATGAATCACTGGAAAGAGATTTTTCTTGGATAATTCAAAATCTCACACATTTAATCTTGTATCTACGGACCCTCATTTTAGATCCTCTGGGAAAATGTTTATAGTTGCTCTGTCCATTCTTTAAATACTTTTAATATTTGGGTTTTTTTTTAATTAAATATTATCATCGCACATTTCCTGGCACTGAATTCTGTCACCTTTAGGTCTATTCTCCCATCTTATTAAAATTAATTTGCAATTTTCTTTGGTCATCTAAAGAAAAGATTTTATCCACACCTAACTCTAAAAATGGTGATGGAGACAGGGGTCAAGATGGTTCACAGTGTATTTCCACTCCCTGCTACATTAACTTACCTGAATACACCCTGCTCCAGATTTGTTACCTTATGCTATCGTCGGGACTTGCACACCATTTTAATTCCAGGCTAATTAATGGCTGCAGTATCAGAACCACTAGTGAAAACTCATGGCAAGCAGCATCCTGCTCCCACAAATTTCAGCGAAGTGTTTTTTTAAAACACTTCATGTAGGTTCCTCATGTGCCATGAGGAGAAGGTTAGCTTCCCCTAGACAAACATGGATATCTTGGGGCTACCCTGCCAGCCCAGGATTTACCCCTCACATTAACAATAAACTTCACCTGTCCCAATAATCCAGCTTTACCTTGCTGAGGGTCATTTCCACGGTTGGCTTGATTCCCCCCACCCCACCCTGTGCATTTTCATATCGCCCTGTTGACATATCGCCCTGTTGGGGCGGCACAATGGCACACTGGTTAGCACGGATGTCTCACAGCACTAGGGGCTAAACGTCAATTCCGGCCTTGGGTGACTGTGTGGAGTTTGCACTTTCTCCCAGTGTCTGCGTGGGTTTCCTCTGGACGATCCGGCTTCCTCCCACAGGTCAAAGATGTTCAGGTTAGGTAGATTGGCCATGCTAAATTGTCCCTGAGTGTCCAAAGATGTTCAGGTTAGGTAAATTGGCCATGCTAAATTGCCCCTGAGTGTCCAAAGGTGTGAAGGTTAGGTGGAGTTATGGGATTACAGGGACAGGGCGAGGTGCGCGGGGGAGTGAGCCACGGTAGAGTGCTCTTTCAGAGAGTCGGTGCAGACTTGATGGGCTGAATGGCACTGCAGGAATTATATGGTTCTATGGTTCTAATCTATGGTGGACTCAGTCGAGAGCCTGTGCCAAGGCACTCAAACAAGGCTTGGAAATTAATATTTTCTCGGCCACATATCCTGAGAGACGAGAGGGCTGCTTCCCACTTGAGCCCCCACACTCCCAAGTCCTGACCGGAGTATACAAATTGAGGCTTAACTGTACAGCCAATTTCGGTCGCCACTTCCTATTCCTTTTAAGTTCAGTTTGCTATTCTCCCCAAATTGGATGTAAAAGAAATAAAGCAACAAATTGCAGTAAAACTGCCCTTTTTCCAGACTGGTATCCCAAAGGCTTAGCTCAGGAGTCTTGTCAGTTCACCAAATACTTTCATGATTTCAGCCTAGAGGGTGTGATTTCAAAGGATTATTGTCTCCAATAATTTCCTATGCTATCCTGAAGTCCCTTCACTCCCTTCACTACCTTTTCCCATCTACCACGTTCGCTTTCTTCGATATGAATACTTTGAGGTTGGCAATAATAATAGTACCTTTGAAATCCAGATTAGTTCTTTCTATTTATTTTTCTTCATCAAGTTAAGTGGCTATTTCATATTTAATTAGAGAGTTTAAAAATGTCCTCATCACTGAGAGACTTTCTTACAATTACCTATATCAGCTCTGTCTCGTTTGTTAAAAATGGGCATTATATTTATTCTTCAATCCTCCATCACATACCCACACTCAGAATTTAATGACCTTCCCCGTGATGAGTTTGTTGGTAGGTTTTCTGAGCTGCCACCATGTTCTCAGATTGGGTCCTTCTCTCATAGACTCTAGTTGTGGGATTTGATTCTTAGACAGATTGTAGACATACTCTGGTAGCTGTTTAACACTTGTTTATTAGCATTACTTCTAAACAGGTTACAGTACAGGCACATAGCTCCTACGTATGATTGCAACCTCTTTCTTGAGAGTTGAACACATGGCTGATGAGTGTCTGTAGCAAATCATCAGCTATGTCATACATTAGCATATGCCATCTGTTAACACTTTATTCTACAGCAGGGACATTTAATTGGGTGGGACCATGATTGCTGACTACCTCGCCTCTTTCCCACTTCTACTCTGATTAAGCTCATGGATGGTCTTTCAACCCTACTACCATTTGATGCCTCTAAGTGGGAAATGAATACCCTGCAGCCACATTCATCCAGGGGACTCAATATGCGGGAAGCCTACAACCCTGGTTGCATTGCTTGAAAACTTCCGATAGGAGATAACTCTGATCAGCCACTGAGTGCTTTTACAAAAGGACTTGTCATGGGGCAGGGGAACCTGCTAAGACCGAGTTTTAACCCTTGCTTCAGAACCCCTCAACCCCCTCCCCAGTGACTCCCACCCTGCAGCTGCCCAGTTACATGCCCGATTGTGCTCTCCAGCCAGCAGGTTGCCGACATTGAATTCTGCCCAGAATTTCTGGTGCCTCAGAAATTCATTTCATCATCTCCCTCAAGATTCACCAATGTGTCCCACTGGATTGTGGTACTTTGCTTCTCTTTGTGTAACTTTATTGAAGATTTCCTTTAATTCACTATCATGCCACTCAGCTCCAAACACTTCCGGTACCACCTCTTCTATTTATAAAATTTAAAACAAAGTACTTACTGAGCACCCTCTCCCATTTATTGAACAATCATCTACAAAGTGAGAATCCTCACCACTCAGAGCTCTAACTCATCTTAATACAGTACTCTCTTTTTATTGGGACACTATAAAATACTGTACTCTTCCACAAATGATTTTTTTTTCCTCGTATTCCCTTAGCTTCACTGATACTTCTCTTAATCTCAGTTTATTTTTCATCCTTATAGATTAGTGCTCATTTGTTTTATTTTTTTTTAATGTTTTTTAATTGAGTTTTCATATTTTATATCCAACAAATTACAAATTATTAGAAAAAAAAAGACACGCAAAAATTAACATGTATATTCACAGGTAAGCATCTTCATAATAACAACTGTGGCCGCCCCCTTTAGCCGGCATACATATTTTACATTCCCCAATATGGCCGAGGCACATGTTTATAGACATTTATTTACAGTTTGGTTTTGGGCCTTAGCTAGCCATCAAACCCCCATAACGTACCTGTAGCCCTCCCCCCCCCCCCCCCCCCAGCTACCTTCCCCCGATTCCCGTCCATTTTCCCCTGATTCTTGGCCACCCGACTATTCTTCCTCTAGTTCGTTGGCCACAAACAGGTCCCGGAACAATTGCATGAATGGCTCCCACGTTCTGTGGAAGCCGTCGTCTGACCCTCGGATGGCGAATTTGATTTTCTCCATTTGGAGAGATTCCGAGAGGTCGGACAGCCAGTCTGCAGCTCTGGGCGGTTCTGCTGACCTCCAGCCAAACAGGATTCTACGGCGGGCGATCAGGGAGACAAAGGCAAGGGCGTCCGCCCTCCTCCCCAGGAATAGATCTGGCTGGTCTGAAACCCCGAAGACCGCCACTATCGGGCATGGCTCCACCCTCACCCCCCACCACTTTGGACATAGCCTCGAAGAAGGCTGTCCAGTACTCCACAAGTCTGCGGCAAGACCAGAACATGTGGGCGTGGTTAGCCGGGCCTTTGGCACCGTTCACATCTGTCCTCCACCTCCGGGAAGAACCTACTCATACTGTTTCTTGTTAAGTGGGCTCTATGTACCACTTTTAGTTGCGCCAGGCTGAGCCTTGCGCACGTGGAGATGGAGTTGACCCTATGCAGTGCTTCGCTCCAGAGTCCCCACCCTATCTCAATCCCCAGGTCGTCCTCCCATTTCATTCTTGTTGCGTCCAGTACGGTGTCGTCCCTTTCTACCAGTCGGTCATACATGTCTCTACAGTTCCCTTTCTCTAGGATACTTGCGTCCAGTAGGTCTTCCAGTAGTGTCTGTCGTGGTGGTTGTGGGTACGTCCTTGTCTCCTTTCGTAGGAAGTTTTTGAGCTGCAGGTACCGTAGCTCGTTCCCCCCGGCTAGCCAAAAGGTCTCTGTCAGTTCGTCCAGTGTTGCGATCCTGTCGTCTGTGAATAGGTCCCTGACTGTCAGTGTCCCCCTGTCCTGCCTCCACCTTTTGAAGGTGGCGTCAGTCAGTGCTGGTGTGAACCTATGGTTGTCGCAGATGGGAGCCTTGTCCGACATTTTGGTCAGGCCAAATTGCTGCCGCAGTTGGTTCCAGGATTGGAGGGTGGCTGTCACCACTGGGCTGCTGGAGTGTTTTTTAGGTGGGGATGGGAGTGCTGCCGTGGCGAGGGCCCGGAGGGAGGTCCCCATGCAGGAGGCCTCCTCCGCACGCACCCACTCGGCTTCTGGCTCCTGGATCCATCCCCTTACTCGCTCGGCTGTTGCCGCCCAGACGATCACCTCTTATGTTCTCTCCCTGGAGGGGGTCATTATCACGTTCAGCAGGCGCCTGATGTTCGAGGTAAGCTGTCTACCTTTGATGAAGCCCGTCTGGTCCTCTGTGACCACCTCAGGTACACAGTCTTCTAGCCTTTTGGTTAGGATTTTGGCCAGTATTTTGGCATCTGCATTCAGCAGAGATATAGGTCTGTATGACCCACATTCCGTTGGGTCTTTGTCTTTCCTAGGTATCAGCGAGATTGAGGCCTGTGCTAACGTGGGTGGAAGTGTGCCCCTAGCTAGCGAGTCTGTGAACATCTCCCGCAGGTGCGGGGCCAGCGCTGTCGCAAATTTTTTGTAGAAGTCCGCCGAGAATCCGTCCGGTCCCGGCGCCTTCCCCGTCTGCATGGAGCTAATGCTGTCCATGATCTCTCCCAGTGCTAGTGGTGCTTCCAGGTCCCGTTTTCTGCCCTCTCCCACAACTGGTATGTCCAGTCCATCAAGGAACCGGTTCATCCCAGCCTTCCCTGTTGGGGGCTCTGAGGTGTACAGCTCTTGGTAGAAGGCCTTGAAGGTTTTGTTAATCCTCTCTGGTTCTGTTTCCAAAGTGCCTCTGGTACCCCTGATTTGCACAATTTCTCTGGTGGCTGCCTGCTTTCTCAGCTGGTGTGCCAACAGGCGGCTGGCTTTTTCTCTGTGTTCGTACAGGGCCCCGCGTGCCTGGCGGAGTTGGTGTACTGCTTTCCTGGTGGAGAGCAGGTCAAAGTTCCTTTGGAGTTCTTTTCTCTCCGCCAGGAGCTCTACGGTCGGGGCATCGGAGTATTTACGGTCTACCTCCAGTATGGAGTCGACCAGCTTCTGCCTAGCCACCCTTTCCTCCCTATCTCTTTGCGCTTTGAAGGCAATGATTTCCCCTCTTAGTACGGCCTTAAGCGCTTTCCAGAACGTGGAGGATGAGACTTCCCCGTTTTGGTTGTTCTCCGTGTACTCTGCTATGGCCCGCGCTATCCTTTCGCTGAAGGCCTTGTCAGCTAGTAAGGCACCGTCCAACCTCCATGTGGGGCACTGGGCCCTTCCCGTCTCCAGCCGCACGTCCATGTAGTGTGGAGCGTGGTCTGATATCACAATTGCGGAGTATTCCACTTTGTCTATCCCTGGAAGCACCGTTTTCCCCACCACAAAGAAGTCAATTCTGGTGTACACGTTGTGTACTGGGGAGAAGAAGGAGAATTCTTTCTCCCCCGGGTGGGCGAACCTCCAGGGGTCCACTGCTCCCATCTGCTCCATAAAGTGAATGAGTTCCCTTGCCATGCTTGAGGTTTTCCCCGTTTTGGGGTTTGATCTGTCCGTCTTTGGATCCTGTACACAGTTGAAGTCCCCCCCCATGATTAGTCGATGCGTCGCTATGTCCGGGATTTCTGCCATGGTCTTTTTGATGAAACTCGTGTCGTCCCAGTTGGGCGTGTACACGTTGACTAGAACTACCGGCGCCCCATCCAGGGCCCCGCTGACCATGACATACCGCCCCTCCTGGGTCTGTAACTGTCTTTGTCACCCTAAACATTGTCCCCTTGCCGATCAGGATCGCCACCCCCCTGGCCCTTGTCCCATAGCAGGAATGGTAGGTTTGTCCCACCCAGCCCTTTCTTACCCGCAGTTGGTCCTGCTCCCTCAGGTGCGTCTCTTGGAGGAAGACTATGTCGGCCCTCATGTTTCTGAGGTGGGTGAGGACTCTAGATCTCTTCACTGGACCGTTAAGTCCCCTTACGTTCCAGGTGATTATCCTGGTGGGGGGCTTCTGCCACCTCGTTCCTGTGGGATTAACCATATTTATCTGGTGGTCGCGCCCCTGCCCTCCGGGGTTTCCCTTTGTTAGGGGGCCGTCCAGGATGGCAGCTATCACTGCTCTCCCCATGCGGTCGGGTCTCTGCGCTCCGGGGTTTCCCCTTGTCCCGGGGGCACCCGCCATGGCCGTCCACTGTGTGTCCGCCACGCGGGTAGTCCCCTGCACTCTGGGGGCCCCCTTCGCCCACAGACCGTACTGGGTGGGTTCTTGCAGCGGTTCCTTGTTTCGAGCCCTTGGTTGTGGCACTTTGTAGCCCTGTTCCTTTTCTGGCCTCTTTTGTCCCTTTGTCCCTGCATTTCCACTCCCTGGTCTCTCGCTCCCTGTGTGCCCCCCCCCCCCCCCCCCCCCCCCCCCCCCCGGTCTCCCCCTTTTCCCTCCTCCCCTGTATACCCCTCCTTTGCCCCTCTATCCCCTATTCCTGTCCCCATTTGCTCTCCCGACTTTGATGGGTGATCCCCCCCCTCCCCTGCCTGGCGCCTTCCCCCCTGTTGGGGGTACGCTGCAGCCCTGCTTTGTTGCGTGCCCCCGGCGCTAGCTTTCCTGCTAGTACGGTGGCTCCCCTCTCGGGGGTTGTTGTATTTGTTTTATTTTTAAGTCCTTAAGGATCATCCTCTTTGATTTTAATTGTTGTCTAACTTCTATTATTGATGACACATTTTAGGAATTTCATTCCAATTTCTCCATTTATTCCCTCTGTAACATTCATTAGTAGCTCATCAAAATTTTTCAGAACAATGATTCTGTTATCCCAAACTGCAGGTTTCCTCTTCCATTTCCTTCCCATAATTTGGAAATCTGTAATACAACTAGCATTTTTTTTGTTTCATTAGTCACCTGAAGCAATGATGGCTCCCAGGATTGCTGTAATTCTGTTATGTTTGGCAATGATATTATCCTGTTGGTACCAGATCTGTCGTAATCATTGGCAGCAGCCACATAAGCCCCTTTAATTGGATCTCCTCTCTATTTAATAAGCTTAATTGGTGATTTCACAACAGGTTCACTAACAAAAAATAACATATTTATTTCAAGTGACTACTGTTTCCAACAGATGTATGTGCAGCATTATTATTTCTGGTATAATTAAAACCGCTGCCAGCTAAATTGTTCACCTCCGTATCAAGCAAAGTTTTCAAAGCTCCCTGTATCATTTTTTGACAACTTTTATCAATGTGTCTTCTGGTTTTTTAAAAAGTCTGCCAAACTATTGTTCATATTTACATTTTTACTGTACTAATTTTTAACTCATAACAGGTTGCTTTGCAAAGTGAGTTTGAAATATTAAATAAGGGTCTAGCAACTGTAGAATATGTTTAGATTGTGAAACATTGGCAAAAAAAAGAAAATTGTGCAGGTATATAGCTTTGACCACTGTACTTTCAGTAATAGCTGAAGATTTGTACGCTTTGAAAGGCAAAAATGACTTAATCGGCCATTCTGGGTGAGTTGAGCTCGCTAGAAAATAAGACTCCCTGTACGCCTGAAGTCAATGTCCACTTCGTCTTCCATCAGGGTCACGATTGCCAGCTAGTTCTTATGGAGGTGTAAGGAGGCAGTGACAGCATTGCATAATTCCACATTGCTGCAGAAAACACTGGGAGGTAAATGCACCAAACGTGTTCAAAGATTCTGGCTTTGCAGATCCTAACAAAGTAACTCCACCTCTTTCCAAGTAGCTGTTGTGAACAATGTTTTGTTTTCTTTAAGCGGTGGCACGGTGTCACAGCGGTTAGCGCTGCTACCTCACAGCTCCAGGATTCCGGGATAAATTCCGGCCTCGGTTGACTGCCTGTGTGGAGATGCACTTTCCCCAGTGGGTTTCCACCGGGTCTGGTTTCTTTCCACAGCCCAAAGATGTGCAGTTTAGGTGGATTGACCATGCTAAATTGCCCCTTAGTGTCCAAAAAGGTTAGGCGGGGTTACTGGGATAGGGTGGAGGTGTGGGCGCTCTTTCCAAGGGCCAGTGCAGCCTCGATGGGCTGAATGGCCTCCTTCTGCAATATGATTCTCAGTCGCATTTGACTGCTTAGGACTGCACATCGTTCAGTGTTAGACAGCTGGTTGTCCTGCAGAGGTTTAAACCTTAACTGCTAATGTTACTTTGATATTATTAAAATACAAAGTATGGAGAAGAGTCAACGTATTGACCAATCGTGGTGTTCTTTTTCACCAAATACTTCAGTTTAATAAGCATATGCTACACTAGATAGACTGCATGTACGATTGCCCTCAACATCCTGATCACAGCTGCCATTAAAAGCAGTGGGAAAAATCGGATAAGACACAAAAAGGAGACTGATGATCATGATGTACTCTTACCCACCCTTCTGACACAAGCAGCATGCAAACTGCACGCAGACTGCTGATTTAAAAGGTAGATATATTCCACCCAGCAATAAATGTGCGGTAGAGTGGTTTCACTTAAAGTGGCACCACTTAAAGCTAGGCAGGACTACTTAAAGCCAGCTTTCACCTCTTAAAGTAGACGTGCATGCTGACTGGAGTGGGCACTAGAAGTGACTCTCCACTAGAAGTAACTGTCCAACAAGAAAAGTTCAACTGGTAAGAGAGGGTGCTCTAAGATTCTGAAATGCAGCACTGGAGACCTTGGTGCAGGAGGTGGACCTCGGAGAAAAGATCTCACAACAGACACTGCAAAGGCAGTGGGAGCAGATACAGTAGTGATCATGGTTAATGACAGCAATGCAGGCCCAAAGACCTGGATGCAGAGCTGCAACAAGTTCCATGACTTCACAGGAATAGTGAAGGTCAGTGAATGCACCTTCAAATGTCGTATCCTTACCAATGAACCACCAGCCTCACACACTGCTCAATTAACCACCACCCCCCATTTGCCTAGCAACAATCTCCATTAATCATGACACACATTTTACACATTTATAGCCTCACACATCCTCAAATACTTAGCACTGTTGAAAGTCTCGCACTCACATTTCACAGCTTACACATACTGGGCACAATTTAGTGGAAATGAAACATCCTGTTTTGGGCCTGTATAATGAGGTGTTTCTAGGTGCTTGCAGCACCGAGAATGATCCCACTATTAAATGGGATTCTGCTTCATTTCTGGGCCACAGCGAGGAGCGCCTGCTGAGGCAACACTTAGGCTCACATAGCTCACCAGTGCAGATAGTGGTTGGGCGGCATTTAAAAATGGAGTCTTGGGGTGGGAGTCTCCATCGACGCCGACGCAGGATTCATGGACTTTCCTGATAGAAAAACTGGTTTGGGGTCAATCACCCAAAGCCATTGGATTGTACTCACTGACACACGGCTTTTTCTCTTTTGTGGGACAAAGTGGTGAATGACTGCACAAAGCAGCATCTTGGGGATTTTCACAGTAACTTCATTGCAGTGTGATGAGCCATCAATTGCACAAGAGACGAGTTGCTATACAAAAGTTAGGCTTTAATAAGCTAGAACTTAGCCCTGCGGTCGACTACAATAAAATGGACGACCGCTGGGCGTTCTGACTATTTATACCTCGGTATGGAGGCGTGGTTAACTCAGCCTCTCGACCAGTCGGAGAGCCGTCACATGACTGGTCTCAACCAATCGGTTGAGAGGCACATGACCGACCAGGGCCAATGGTAAGCCGGTGTTCTGCACCAATGGCAGACAGCTATGCAAATCATACCACCACACAGTGTTAATGTAAGCCTACTCGTGGCACCAATAAAGATTAGCGGTAGTGGAAAGCACAGCCGAGGCCAAGGCCAGTGGCAGAGTTGACATTATTCAAGATGACAGTATGTTGCTACCGAATCCACCTCCTCACAGCCCACGTCCTCTTCATCCCACAATCGCTTCTGATTCACAAGCTGTGGATGGTTTAAGGATGCACCTCTTACTTTTCCCGTCTCATTCCTTACCACAACCCTAATGATTTGTGTATTTTCCCTATCAATCCTCAAGAACTGCATCCTGGCAAGGTCATACGGCAGGAGCAAGACTTTGAAGAGGAAGAAATTAAACAATGAAACATTGTGACATTATCTGCTCCTTTTGCCAGTGATTGATATAGGAATCACAGGAATGCAAATAGTATACAACAGATAGTGGGTTATTTATTGTATCATGAACTGAACATATATATACATCTCAAATACAGAAGCATGTTCTTCATACATCTATTCCATTCAGTCTCGAGATGACACCATTTGGACTTTCATTAATGCTACTCCGTCAGTACCCTTGTTTAGTCCATCAGCCACCAGCCCAGGCTGCTGCTGTCCATTTCAAGATGGTGCTGTCGTCTAAGTCAAAAGCTGCTGAACAGTGTCTTATAAGCTATCCGGAGTCTCCCCCAGTGAAAGTTAGCAGTCTCCTCCAAGTCATGCTGCAGTCACTGGGGTAGGATCACATAGGATCACCAGGATAGACAAAGGCATATGGAACACTGGCACTAAGGGAATGCACAAAGGTGATCAGAAGGCTTTTTTATTGTAATATTAAATGGTTTGTTTGATAACATTGGTTTGGAATGATTGTTTCTCATGGATTTTGCTTGAGTTTTGTAGCCAAGAGAATGTGTGATGGTCTATAACAGAGGGAAGATAAGCTGTAGGACTGTTGGTGAATGTGGACTGCGAGTTCTGTTCATTGACACCGCAGTTGGGGGCAGCACGGTAGCATAGTGGTTAGCACAATTGCTTCACAGCTCGAGGGTCCCAAGTTCAATTCCCAGCTTGGGTCACTGTCCGTGCGGAGTTTGCACATTCTCCCCGTGTCTGCGTGGGTTTCCTCTGGGTGCTCCGGTTTCCTCCCACAGTCCAAAGATGTGCAGGTTAGGTGGATTGGCCATGCTAAATCGCCCTTCGTATCCAAAATTGCCCTTAGTGTTTGGTGGGGTTACTGGGTTATGGGGATAAGGTGGAGGTGTGGACTTGGGTAGGGTGCTCTTTCCAAGAGCCAGTGCAGACTCGATGGGTCGAATGGCCTCCTTCTGCACAGTATATTCGATGAGATTTATGAGTTGAATGAGCCAATCAATTACAGCCAGCTGGAAAGGAGATCTGTTAGTTGACATCTCCCTTCCTCCTCTACCTCTTCCCTCCCTCATTTCCACCAATACTTGCTGTAATCCTGTTTGAAAGGGCTATTACCTCACAATGGCAAGGTTGTGCATAATATACAGCCATAAAATAGTCACATGCTCCAATGCAGGCTCCTCCAGAGTAGTTCAGACAGTGGAACCATTGCTTAAGCAGCCAAGCAGTCTGCTTTATAATGTTTCACAATGCAGCATAGCTTTCACAGTATGCATGCTGCACAAGTGTGGTTGGGTTCCATAGAGTCATAGAGTTGTTGCAGCACAGAAAGAGGCTCTTCAGCCCATTCTGGCTGCACCGACCATCAAGCATCTATTTACTCTCGTCCTATTTTCCAACCCTTGCCCCGTAGCCTTCTGTTATGGCATTTCAAGTACTCATCTAAAACGTATTAAATGTTGTGAGGGTTTCTGCCTCTACCACACTTTCAGGCAATGAGTTCCAGATTCCCAGTGTTTTCTGGGTGAAAAGACTTTGCCTCAATTGCTAAGCTCCGATGGTATTTCTGTAATTAGAATTTAAAAAAAAATAAATTTAGTGTACCCAATTCATTTTTTCCAATGAAGGGGCAATTTAGCGTGGCCAATCCACCTACCCTGCACATCTTTGGGTTGTGGGGGTGAAACCCACGCAAACACGGGGAGAATGTGCAATCTCCACACGGACAGTGACCCAGAGCTAGGATAGAACCTGGGACCTCGGCGCCGTGAGGCAGTAATGCTACCCACTACGCCACCGTGCTGCCCCCCTCTGTAATAAGAATTAGAAAGCAAGTCTTGACTTCTTCATCTCCAATTTTATTGTTTTCTACAATCATTTCTCCAACTCCATCGTGTCACCTGTATCCCTTTTACAGATATGTGTAGCCTATTAAACAATAAGTGTGATCTATTGAGCATTAAAGCTCCATTTTTAACTTAAAAACTGGGGACATCTTTCCTAACAATTTTCTCCTCTTAGAGAAATAAAAAAATCATCTTTATGTTTGACGCAAATTACCATAACACAAATGTATATTTATTTTATAAATATATTTAATAAAATACATTTTATTTTCTACAATAAATGCACCCTATTCTTCCTTCTTAAAAAATGTTTTGTTTTAATTCAACCCTCACATTCTCTTCCTTATAGGAAAAGACGTCCCTCTTTAACAATTTCTAATAACTTCTTCGAGCTAGCCTCTTTTTTCACCAGACAGCCAGCTAATTGGTAACTGCTATCAACCAACTCGATCTTGTCAATCTCCCTGTTCTCCAACATCTGTTTTAGGCTTGCTATATCAATTCATAGTCTCTTTTCATTGATGCTTTCCATAGAGTGGACATTCTCCCAAAGGGGCTTATTGTCTATGTGACATTCTATAGGTACTGTTCCCAAATACCTGGCCGGATTCTCCGAAAATGGGTCTATGTCCCCACACCTGCCGGAAAACAGGCGCGAATCACTCCAGACTTTTTTTTAAAAAGTCTGGAATGATTTGCCAATTTCAAGAGGGATAGCAGGGCCCCGGCATGCGCCTCACAGCTCCTGCTGCCGATACAAGGCCCTGCACTTCTGGCTGCAGGTCTGCGCATGCACGCGGTGGCCGTATTCGCACCGGCCCTCTCGCAACATGGCGGAGCTACACAACGGGCCAACGCGGAAGAAGATGGCCACCCCCAGATCGCGCGTGCCCGCTGTTCGGTAGCCCCCAATCGCAGGCCTGGCATTCGTGGAGGCCCCCCCCCCCGGAGTCTGATCCCCCGCCCCCCCCCCCCCCCCACCAGGCCGCTCACCACAACATGAACGCTGAGGTCCCGCCGGGTAAGACCAGACGTGAACGGCGCCGGCGGGATTCGGCCTAACTCAGCAGGCACTCGACCCATCACGTGCGGAGAATCTCTGGGGGGGGGGGGGGGGGGGGGCAGCTCCGGCGCCGTGCCGACCGCGCTAATGGTGCCGATTATCCACCAGAGAATCGGCGGACAGGCATCGGGGCGGCGTTGCATGAATCACGCCCCCCCCCCCCCCCCCCCCCCCCCCGACAATTTTACAACCTGGCGTGGGGTCAGAGAATCCAGCCCCATATCTTCTGCCTCCACTAGGGCAAGTATCTCCACTGCTAATGTACTTTTTAACACTCTTTGTATCTTTTTAGTTTCCGATGCGAAAGGGCAACATTTATCTTTCTCCCCCAGGAAAAAAATTATGAATCCTTTCACAATCAAAAAGCTATCACAGAGATCATCATAAGATGTGTCACTATAAACAATCAAGTTGTCTGATATTGCCTAAAGACGGGAATTTCAAAACACAATTCTCCAATTTTAATTTTGCCAATGTTTTGTTTGCTCAAACTATTTCTTCAATTTTGGGATCATTCATTTCTGTGTTAATTCTAAAACAGCAAAACAGGCATCGGTATGGTTTGTCCAGCTAACCAATTCAGCTGCCCAATAAAATTTTGGAGTTCCTTGTTTTCCATTTCCATTTCAGAAGTGAAGTCCAACCATGATTAATTGCAATGGGGTTAATATTCTCCAAGTAAGGCTGCTGATGTAGAGTGACACAAGAACCACTCTGCCCGATTTCTAACATGTTTTTCAGAGCCACAAAGAGTCCAACACAAGTTTGTGAGTCAAACAAAACTTAACTATATTTACATTAATGTTTACACAGCACCAGTTGATTGTTACTGGTCTTCTCTCCAGCCAATCCTATCTATTTATACAACAGAACAGGTTAACAATTGCCCTGCCCCTTTTCGAGGGCGCTTATGGCCAGGATTCTCTAATAATGGGGCTATGTCCCCACGCCGGTGTGAAAACCGGCGCCAACGACTCCGGCATCAACAGCCCCCGAAAGTGAATAATTCTCACCTTTCTAGGGGGCGAGGTTGTCGCTGGGGCCATCCCCATAGCTACAGCTGGCACTGAACGGCCAATGGGAGTCCGAGCATGCGCAGAACGGCCGGCGTATTTCCGCGCATGTGCGGGGGTTCCCTTCTCTGCGCCGCCCCCCCGGGGAATATGGCGGAGCCCTACAGGGGCCCGGCGCGGAGTAAAGTAGGCCCCCACGGAACCAACCCGCCCACCGATCGGTAGGCCCCGATTGCAGGCCAGGTCACCGTGGGGGCCACCCTCTGGGGTCGGATCCCCCCGCCCCACCCCTCCAGGATGGCCCCTGCACGCTCACCTTCCAAGTCCCGCTGTGTGGGAGCCGAGTAATCCACACCGGCAGGCCTTGGCCAAACTCGTCGGCCACTCGGCCCATCGGGGCCTGGGGAATCGCCGGGGGAGCCGCTGTCAACGGCCCCCGACCGTTGGGGCGGTAACCCCGCGGGCGCCCAGAAAACGGCGGCGGAGAATGGCGATGCCGGCGTCGGGGGGGGGGGGGCGGGGTGCGAGAATAATTCTCCTACCCGGCGCCGTGTCAGAGAATCCCGGCCTATTTTCCTTGAGATCCACCAGTTGTCCCTACCCAATTGGATCTGTGCAGGTTACAGCATAACCCAATATATTTGAATGCACCAGAGGCCTGACTTCCAACCTTGAACTCCATTCTAAGCTAATTCCAAACAGTATTTTCAAATATGCCACTACCACAAAACAACCATCTGCATACATCATGAAGATGCCTGAATGTTTTCCTCCATGGTGCCAATAAAACATCACAGAGTCCACTTTCAACTGAAGACAGTCCAACTTTAACAAAACTGGCCTCACTAAAAATACCAAACTCTGCGTGCGTCATTCAACCCGTGTACACATTTATTTAAGTTCCGAGTACTCTTTCTGTGTTTTGCTCCTCTTTCGGAGGACAAAGAAAAATGTATCTTTGAAGTCGATGTCCGTGTCAGAAAGCAGCTTTACTATCTACCGACTTGCATTCCCAAGCACTTATGGCTAACAGAGTCAGGAAGAGCTTCGAAATTACCTTCCTGTCGTAGCTGAATCTACAGTTACATCTTGGTCACTCAAATTTTCTTCAAAACCTCATGCCACCAACTTAGCTTTGGCCTTATAATTTCCATCAGGAAGTACCTTTTCCGTGTATATCCATCTATGAGATAGAACCCGTTGTCCCCTAACTACAACCACCGTGTACACCCCAAATTCTTTGCAACTTTGCAGTTCTTGCTGTTTTGCATCTTATATTAATTTATCTTCTAATTTGTAGGAAGTCACTCAGACCTTGCAATCATATGGACTTCTGTTCCTTGTAGCATTCCTAGTCTGTGCCATATTTTTTGAACTTGGTAAACTGCATCTTCTATCCTGCTTTATATCTTATTCTGCACTGATACAGCTTGATCTGCCCCTCCTTTTATGAGGTGTTCTTTGAACAGTTCCTGATCTCTTCTTATGGGCATGTTCACTGCCAGACCTACTGTCTGAACTGACACTACCATTTTGGCACTTTCCATTTTTGCACTTCATGGGCGGGATTCGCCCCTACCCGGCGGGGCGGGGGGTCCCGGCGTAGCGGAGTGGCGCCAACCACTCCGGCGTCGGGCCTCCCCAAAGCTGCGGAATTCTCCGCACCTTTAGGGGCTAGGCCCGCGCCGGAGTGGTTGGCGCCACGCTGACTGGCGCCAAAACCGGCGCCAACGGCCTTTGACCCCCGCCGGCCGGCGTTGCAGCTGGCCGAAAGGCCTTCGCCGGTTTGCGTATGCGCTGGTGTGTCAGCGGCCGCTGACGTCACCACCGGCGCATGCGCGGTAGGGGGGTCTCTTCCACCTCCGCCATGGTGGAGGCCATGGCGGTGGCGGAAGAAAAAGAGTGCCCACATGGCACTGGCCAGCCTGCCGATCGGTAGGACCCGATAGCGGGCCAGGCCACCGTGGGGGCAACCCTCAGTGTCCGATCGCCCCGGTTTCCCCCCCAGGACCTCGGGGGCTCGCTCGCGCCGCCTGCTCCCGCCGGCACAGAGGTGGTTTAAACCACGTCGGTAGGAGAGGCCTGTCAGCGGCGGGACTTCGGCCCATCGCGGGCCGGAGTATCGCCGCGGGGGGCACGCCGATTGGCGCGACGTGATTCCCGCTCCCGCCGATTCCCGGGTGGCAGAGAATTCCGTCCACGGCGGGGGTGGGATTTACGCCGGCCCCGGGCGATTCTCTGACCCTTCAGGGGGTCGGAGAATTCCGCCCCATGTTTCCAATCCATAAGCCTAATCTCCTCCCCTTTATCTTGTAATTACAACTAGTTTTTATATTATATGGTGGTCTTCCCTGTTTCACTAATGATAGTCGCATCATTCCATTGGCTGCCCCCAGTGGCAAGTATGTCACTTTGGTACCAACTTTTGGCAGTTGTCCACAGGGACAAATAGCCTCAGCCAGTTCATCAGAATTACTGTGCGGAATTCTCCGACCCCCTGAAGGGTCGGGGAATCGCCCGGGGCCGGCGTAAATCCCACCCCAGCTGTGGCTGGAATTCTCCGCCACCCGGGAATCGGCGGGCCCCCTGCGGTGATTCTCCGGCCCGCGATGGGCCGAAGTCCCGCCGCTGACAGGCCAATCCTGCCTACGTGGTTTAAACCACCTCTGTGCCGGCGGGATTGGTGGCGTGAGCGGGCCCCCGGGGTACTGGGGGGGGCGCGGGCCGATTGGACCCCGGGGGGGTGCCCCTACGGTGGCCTGGCCCGCGATCGGGGCCCACCGATCGGCGGGCGGGCCAGTGCCATGGGGGCATTCTTTTTCTTCCATTGCCGCCACAGCCTCCACCATGACGGAGGCAGAAGAGATCCCCTCCACCGCGCATGCACCGGTGGTGATGTCAGCGGCCACTGACGCTCTCCGGCACATGCGCGGACTCACGCTGACCGGCAAAGGCCTTTCGGCCAGCCCCGACGCCGGGCGGCATACGCTAAAGGCCGTTGCCGCCAGTTTTGCCGCCATCGACGGAGCGGGAGCCACTCCGGCGCGGGCCTAGCCCCTAAAGGTGCAGAGAATTCCGCACCTTTGGGGAGGGCCAACGCCGGAGTGGTTGGCGCCACTCCGCTACGCCGGGACCCCCCCGCCCGCCGTGTAGGGGAGAATGTCGCCCACTATGTCCGTCTTCAGACACTGCTTCAGACATTTCTGCAATCTAGTCCTCATAATTCTGTAACATGGGTGTACAAGAAGTACCTGGTTCCTCAGTATTTTCAATAACCCCTTCTGAATCTGAATCTGTGCCCACTAATCTGGAGGAGTAAATGCAGTCTGGTTTCTATGCTGCAAAATTATTATTTTACCATTTGTACCTATAACCTTTCCTGGACCTTTCTACTTTTTAAACCCAACTCTTTATATGTCTACCTGGTTGTAAATTGTTTCAGATGGCCATGCTCTCTGAATTCTACTTGAATGCTCTTCTGGGAGTGCATTCAAATGCACTCAGACTACAGAATGGAGATAGATCACTTACTTGCATGGTGTACTGAAAACAAACTCTCTCTAAATGTCGGAAAGACCAAGGAACTGACCATCGACTTCAGGAAGCGTAACACGACACACCGCCCACTCCCCCATCTATTTCAATGGCTCCGAAGTGGAGATGGTCAATAGCTTTAAGTTCCTGAGTGTCACCATCACCAACAGTCTGTCCTGGTCCACTCATGTTGATGCAACAGTCAAGAAATCCCAACAAATGGCGGCACATGGTGCAGTGGTTAGCACTGGGACTGCGACGCAGAGGACCCGGGTTCGAATCCTGGCCCTGGGTCACTGTCCGTGTGGCATTTGCACATTCTCCACGTGTCTGCGTGAGTTTCACCCCCACAACCCAAAGATGTGCTGGTTAGGTGGATTGGCCACACTAAATTGCCCCTTAATTGGAAAACAAAATAATTGGTACTCTAAATTTAAAAAAAAATCCCAACAACGTCTCGACTTCCTATGGAAGCTAAAGAAATTCCGCATGTCTGCATTGACTCTCACAAACTTCTACAGATGTGCCATCGAGAGCATCCTATCCAGCTGCATCACAGCTTGGTATGGCAACTGCTCGGCCCAAGATCGCAAGAAATCTTGGGCCGAGCTCAGCGGCGAGCTCAGTGGTGAACTCAGCCCAACACATCACATAAGCTTGCCAGCCCCACATTGATGCTGTATGCACCTCCCGCTGCCTCAGGAAGGCAGACAGCATTGTCAGAGACCCCTCACACCCAGGCTTTGCCCTCTTCCAGACCCTTCCATCAGGCAGAAGATACAGAAGTCTGAAGACCCGCACATCCAGACATAGGAACAGCTTCTTCCCCACAGCTACTAGACTCCTTAAAGTCTCTCCCTCGGACTGATCTGTTCCCTGTAAGAACAGTATTCACGACGCCCTATGCTACTCTTGCTCATGTATTTGCTTTGTTTGGCCTTTGTTCTGCACTGTAACCAATCACTGTTTGTCAATGCACTCTGTCGATTATTCTTTTTGTCGACTGTATACATTCCCTTGGCTGTGGAAAATTACTTTTGTTTGAAAGTTCCCTATTTCCACCACTTTAACTGACTTATTTCCCTTTCTTGTTAAATTCTTCCCATGGAAATATTTGAGGCGACTTTGACTCATTTCCCCTAATCTCCCCCATCCCTCATGTAATTGAGGTAGTGACAACCTGGAAATGGTATCAGCTCACTTAATGCTCCATTTACCTGATGTTTAAGCCTCCACCATTTTCGGCAGGCGTGTCTCTGAGAGGAGGCTACTATTGATATGCAAATTGCAGACCTATGATGTACCTCACAATCAAAGATTTATCGCACCACATTCACTTGGCAACTGCAAGTTGCCAGTGGTTGTAAATGCGTCTGAGCCGCAAGGCTGCAATGATGAGTCAGTTCTAGGCCTAGTCTGCCTGCTGCTCATGCACTATACACATGAAGACAGAGAGCCAAATGTAATCAAAGCTCAGTTATTCCATTCAGCTTCATTTTTCTTCAAGTACATGAAGAAAACAATTAATTTATACATAATTTCACATTGTGCACTATTTTATTCATCAGAATGACCTTTCTTGCTATACCACTACTCTCCATAAACAATTGTTTTTGGCCTCTGGCCCAGGTCAATGTCTCTTTCTGCAGTCACTGTTTTTCCTCAATCAACCTGATTCCAGTGTCAGCTTTCACTTACACTAACTATCCTCAACCCAAGAGGGAATCCACCAGCCTTAACTTGGCAATGACCCCAACTGAGTTCAAATGAATAGAGAGCTGTCACAGCAACAATAAGTGTGAATAATTACTAGAATGTTAAATTATCTTTCGTTGTCTGTGGCATGTTAGTTCAGACATCCTGTCTGCAATCTTATCTACATCTTCCAGTCCTGAAATCCTGTCAGTTCAATCTCCTGTTAACTAACCTTGCTTCAATCATCGCATTTTTAACATAAATTGATTGCATCCTTGTCCTTCACTTCCCCCAAACCCCCCCCACCCCCCCAGCCAAACCCTCCCTCGTTCCCTCAGTGAGCAGTCAGAAATATTTACACATGACAAACACTAAAGAATATCAAGTGGTCTATGGCAAATACAGGCTTGGGTCACTGTCTGGTGCAGAGTCTGCATGTTCTCTACGTGTCTGCGTGGGTTTCCTCCGGGTGCTCCGGTTTCCTCCCATAAATCCCGAAAAACGTGCTGTTAGATAATTTGGACATTCTGAATTCTCCCTCAGGTATCCGAGCAGGTGCCTGAGTGTGACAACGAGAGGATTTTCACAGTAAGTTCATTGCAGTGTCTTTTTAAAATAAATTTAGAATGTCCAATTTTATTTTTTCTCAATTAAGGGGCAATTTAGCATGGCCAATCCACCTGCAACTTTTTTGGGCTGCGGGGTGAGACCCACGCAGACATGGGGAGAATGTGCAAACTCCTCGCGGACAGTGACCCAGGGCTGGGATCAAACCCGGGTCCTCGGCGCCATGAGGCAGTAGTGCTAACCACTGCACCATCGTGCTTTCGGGACTTCATTGCAGTGTTAATGTAAGCCTACTGTGACATTAATAAAGATGGCGATGATGAATAGCACCAAAAAAACAGTTTATAACGCTCATGCGGCATATTTCAAAGGAAAGAAGGGGATTCCTTGGTGCACTGACTGATTCCGTTCCCTTAGCCAACAGCATCAAAACTGATAAATTAGGCATTTATACATTTGGGACTGGATTCTCCGGTTGCCGACGCCGAAATCACATTCGGTGATCGGCCGGAGAATCAATGTTCCCGACCAAATAGGGAGCGGAGCTGCTTTTGCGATGCTCCACCCTCTCCAAAGCGGCGCATTGACGGCCTCAGGACGTTGCCTGAGACCCGCCACCCCGATGCTCCGCCTGCGATTGGCCGAGTTCCCGACGGCATGGGTCTCTCATGGTCTCACCCATCAGGAACTCGACGTGGCAGCTGCGGCCTCAGTCCAGTGCCATCACAGTCGGGGGAAGGCCGATCCGCGGACAGGGGCAACACTGTCAGGCGCTGGGGGCACTGTGGGAGATGGTCCGGGGCGCGCAAGCCGGCCAATGGTGGGCACTGTTTCGCAGGTTGGGTCCGCGAGTGGCCGGCACCATGTTGCACAACACCATGCGCAAGCATGGCCATGGATCCAGCAATTCTCCGCTCCGGATGCTCTAGGCTGCCGACATGCTCGCCCTCAGCTAACAGAGGATCGGTAGCCATTTTGTGCCAAATGTTTGGGCGTAAAACGCCACCGTTCCCACACCGGTGTGAGGACATTGCCTCAAAATTGGAGAATCCAGCTTTTTTTCGGGACCTTATTGTGTGCAAATTGGCACATCAGCCTATGTTATAACCTATATCAGTATATTGGCACTAAAACAATTTCTGTGAATGTGAAAAGCATTGTTTAAATCCAAATTCCAGCTTTCTTTTGTCATGAATATATAATGGAGTAGGTGAGGAATCAACTATAAGGACATTGAAAACAAAGCAGGATTTGATTAGTTTATACTCTGTTTCCAGTGGTTAAATATTGATAAAGAGATTTTTTTTCCCTCAATAGGATTGCATCAAACCCCCATTCATGAGAAAGAAATCAGCATATTCGAGGTAATAGAACTTTCCCACCTTTTATGAAGATATGAAAAGTAAACTACCTTTAACATCATATATCATGCACAAATATTCTGATCTCAATGATTCCTGGGCAGCAGTTTAAATAAGGCATAAAGCTTTATTACTTTACAATTAATATTCACAGCTGAGAAGAATTATTTGGTCGGCTATTCACATTAGATAATAAAGAGAAAAAAAATTGTGTTATTTACCAAATAACCTCCCAACCTCAAAAAAAAACTGTAGCCTTAAACATTTACTTGGATACAGAATAAATTTAAACCAACATCTCCACTCTTGGCCATATCCAGCTGTGCAATCTTGCAAGAAACCTTGTACATCGTACAGGCAGGATATGAGTTTGTACTGATGTTGACACAAGGGATAAACTCTCTGCTTTATTTTTTAACTGTTAACTTTGCCCTGCCAACATCCAATGCAATTAGCAAAACAAGCTTCTCATAATCCCCTTGCTATTTAGCAAATTAACTTTAAACTATCCAGAATAACTGTCACAAAACATTACGCTTTCCACCCTCCACATTCTGACAGGAGAGGCCCATGCCCATTTATAATTAGACCTGAATGCTTCCTGCGTTACTGATTTCACAACTCAGTTCTTTATTGTTACTATGTGATGCAGTGCCAGTCAGTCACTGTGTACAATATTAAATTATGCATAAACTATCATTTTGTATAAATGTGGATTTAACAACTCACAACAAAAGCCATTTCGAAAATCAACATTGAAAGATATAAAGCCAATAACTGTGCCCTGAATATCCTCCCGAAAGATTCAATTCTTCAATTTGGTAATGTTTACATTTGCAAGTTAAAAGCAAATGTCCTAATACTTCTTGGTTAAGGGAAGGAAGACATTCATTCTAGAAGAAGGATTCAGCAAACTCACGCTCCTTCTGCATGGGGACTGACCATCACAAAAGGTATTTCTCAGGAATTGCAGGCACATTGGTCATTATTTTTAATTCCTAATTTTAATAGAAAGTCACGAGCTACACTCCAAGAATCCACCACGTGTCAACAGCAATGCCAAATCTTGGAATCACTTCTGATATTTTCTGAAGTTCTGTTGCAATTCATTTTCATTTGCCTGCATTCACAACAATGTATACAGCAAGCACTATACATTAGCACAAAAGCTATAAAAAAACTTATAAAAACTATAATGCTCGCTCCATAAATTGTTAATTATGTCAACATGAGGAAAAACTCCATCCTTCATCAAATATTGGTGAATATTGGTATCTTTAATCTAAAGCATTAGAATAACTGGGTGGGCCTCAGTTGTATTTCACAAGCATGAATCTCTGATAATGCATCGTTCCCTTAGTACGCCACTTGGGAATCTCCAATGGTATCTCTGTAATAAGGTCTAGAAAGCAAGTCTGACTTCTTCAACTCCAAGTTTCTTGTGTTCTACAATCACTTCTTGTCCAACTCCACAGTGCCACCTGTCTCCCCTTTGTATATTATTATGGGCCAGGGTTTAGAGAACCCCAAAATGCATCATGGAGTTCACCTGACCCACAACTTTTAATAGATTGTGATATGGGGATCACATGGCCCACTCTACAGGTGTGGTGCAGCAGATATCTAACAGTACTTTTTAAAGCAAAACAATGTGTATTCTATGAACTCAAGTTCACCTTTTTAAAACATACAGTAAACATCTTAGCAATCAATTCAAATACAATCCCAAAGAATACAACACTGAGTAATCATTAAACTTTCCTTTTAACACCCATAAGACATTTAAAAAACTTTTTACAGAAGCACATCAGGTTTAAATTCACTACTGAGAACAGTTATCACTCTGAATTCATCAAATGGTCAGAGGTAGTCTTTACATGGCAGAGAGAAACAACATTACACATTCTGTGGCTGGCTGCAGTTCCAACACTAAAACGAAAACCAAAAAACACAGACACACCCAAGCTTTTCTCAAAGCAAAAGTAAAAAGCAGAGCCAGAGCTCAGCTCCATCCATACTCTAACATCACTGCAGTAACTTGAGCAGACAAACATTTCTTAAAGTGACATTCTCATGACACCTGGCCAGACAAAATCGCACTATACTAATAGGAAAAAGATTAACGTTGCCCCCAACGTCCACTTTGAGCCATTTGCAAGAGATCAGCGGTCTCCTGGGACACTACTGAACCTTTGTGGAGAAACTGATCAAATCAGTTTAATCCTGCCAGCAATTAGCAGGCTTTTGTCCTGGAACTCACCTGTGGGAGGGCCAGTCGGCTCCATTCAGGTTTTTGCCCTGAAGAATACAGGGCACAGGACAGAGAGGGACTGCTTCCTACGGGGCTTCTACCAGACTACAAGGCAGAAGATCACGAACATCAGACTACACAGACCATGAAAGATTCCTGCGGAGGAGCCAGACCAGGAGGATCAAGCCCAGCAGCCAAATGGACCAGTCAGTTTTGAGGAAGAGCCAAAGAAACTTTTGTGCCTGTTTAACTATTTTTCCTGGGAATTGTGAGTATATTCCCTCAGCCCATTGAAACTCCCAATTAAGCTAAATTGTTGAGGTTGGGGTGGGTGAGTGGATATATATATATATATTTGTGTATGCTTAAGTAAACATGGGTAAAAGTAAGAATTTTCAATATGCCATTTAGTTTCGTACTTCCCATAGTATTTTTATAACCAAGTTGTATGTTATGGTCTGAGTCGTGGTGGGCCTAATTTTCTTGAATAAATTATTTATTTGTAAATTTACCATTGTTGTAGTCTCACCTTTCTTTCACTGTCCGCTCTGGTTGAGTCACAATAATTGCCAGGACATAATTCCGAAGTCGAAGACCCAAAAGGAATCCGAGCACTTTGAACACGCTCACTCAAGATAGCCTACTGGTTAGGAATAAACAATGGTTCCACTTTCTCTCTCTCTGGTGAAGTTGCACTAGTGGGGCACTTTTGACATACACCATCAATAACACTCGACGAGTGATGAACGTAACTGAGGCTTTGATACACTAAACAGCAAGCCTCCTGCCTCTGGACCCGACCCACAGGCGGAGGTGGCAGTCAGGGTAACTGGCGTGGCATAAGGACAAACCCATTGGTTCGGCACAAAGAGTGAGGTTTGTCCCCTCTCTCTTGAGAATCTGCCCCAGTGCAACACTTCCAGGTTGTGGTTTCAACACCTGCAAGAGAGAGACACCCACAGTTATCTATGACACCCAATACCAGTCTGTTGTGGAATAATGGAAATCTTTTTTACTAGGTAGCTGGATCAATGCCTGTAAGTTGGTTACAGGTTAGTGGTGTCTTCTGCGGACCCTTCTGCCAAACATTCCCAGCTGTTTTTTCTTCCCATTAAGCTTGTGCCTTTCTTTCCACAGATCACTCCCTGGACACTTGGCTTCCACTCCACTCTTGCCCTCTCTTCCATTTCAGAGGAGCCTCGACCAGCAGAGTGTAAAATCGCCATGTGCAGAAATGCAAATGGCACTGTCAGGTGCATTTGTCAGAAATCCTTCAGGAGGGTCCGGAAAGCCAAAGAGACTTCAAACGAAAACCTTGCAGTGCAAATAGTTCAACAGAGACCACAGGTACAAGTAAGAAATATCAGCAATAAAGGAGCAGCAAATCTCGCCTGAAGTTCTAATAATTCGCACTGCCAATGCTCCGGTCCCCTTTTATCCCTTGGATGAGAAAAATGAAAAAAAAAAAAGAATGGTTGTTTTGTGATCGTCGCATGGGCAATGTAAAACTTTCTTCACTTGACCTTTTGTTTGTCTTCAGTGGCTAATCAATTGTTGGCAGATGCGCGTCTGACTCCCGCATACGTCAGCCTATCATAATGCCGTGCAAGTGAGCCCGACGTCTTCTGACAAAGCATTACACTGATCAGGTATGCACACGCTACGCCCGTATAAAATTCTGGCCATGGTGCAGGGGGTAACATATTCGGATGGATCGCAGATTGACTCGCTACACAAAGAAGAGAGTAGGGATAAATGTGTCTTTTGTGGGTTAGCAAGATGTGACGAGTGGAGTGCCACAGGGATCAGTGCTGGGGCCTCAACTATTAAAATTTACATCAATCACTTGGATGAAGGGACTGAACATATGGTTGTTAAGTTAGCTGATAAAGGGCAGCATGGTGGTACAGTGGTTAGCATTGCTGCCTACGGCGCTAAGGACCCGGGTTTGAATCCCAGCCCTGGGTCAATGTCTGTGTGGAGTTTGCACGTTCTCCCCATGTCTGCGTGGGTTTCACCCCCACAACCCAAAGATGTGCAGGTTAGGTGGATTGGCCATGCTAAAATGGCCATTGGCCACGGAGAAAAAATAATTGGGTACTCTAAATTAATTTTAAAAAGTTAGCTGACAACTAAAAAAGTAGGCAGGAATGTAAGTTGTGAAGAGGATATAAGACGTATTGCAAAGGGACACAGGTAGATTTAAAAAGTGGACAAAAATCTGGTAGATGGAACATAATATGGGAAAATGTGAACTTGTCCACTTTGACGAGATCACGTAGAACCATATACATTCACCAGACTCCTAAATGACCCTCTTATGGACTGACCTCATTAACACTGCACCCTGTATGCTTCATCCGATGCCAGTGCTTATGAAGCTACACTGTATATTTTGTGTTGCCCTATTATGTATTTTCTTTTACTCCCTTTTCTTCCCATGTAATGAGCTGTTGAGCTGCTTGCAGAAAAATACTTTTCACTGTACCTCGGTACACGTGACAATAAACAAATCCAATCCAATCCAATCCAATAATTTCGGCAGTGCAGAAGGAGGCCATTCGACCCATCAAGACTGCACTGACCCTACCCTCCGGCTCCAACCCCATAACCCCACAGAACCGGCACACCTTTGGAAACTAAGGAGAAATTTAACATGGCCAATCCACCTAACCTGCACTACTTTGGACTGTGGGTGGAAACCCACGCAGACACGGGACAAACGTGCAAACTCCACACAGTCACCCAAGGCCAGAATTGAATCCGTGTGCTAGGTGCTCTGAAGCAGCAGTGCTAACCACTGGCACCCCTGGACTCCTGTGTACAGTTCTGGTTATAAGAAAGAACATAAATACATTCGAAGCAGTTCAGAGAAGGTTCACTCAGCTGATACCTGGGATGGTGGGGGAGGGGTTTATTTTACGAGGATAGGTTAGACATTGGAGTTCAGAAGATTAAGAGATGATCTTATTGAAACGTATAAGATTCTGAAGGGACTTGTCAAGGTGGATACTGAAAGGCTGTTTCTCCTTGGGGAAAAGGATAGAAATGGAGAAATAGCTTAAAAATAAAGGTCACCCATTTAAGACGGAGATGGGAAGAAACTTTTTTTCTCAGAGTGTTTTGAATCTTTGGCACTCTCCTCCCCAGGGAGTAATGGAGTCAGAGCCATTGGATATTTTTAAAGCAGGGGGAGATAGATTCTTGACTAACAAGGGAGTTAAAGGGGGTGGAATTCTCTGATCCATCGGCTAAGTCTTTACGGCATCGTAAAACCCAGAGAGTGTTACAACGGCGTGAACAGGGAGCTGTCAGTAGCGATTCTGGCCCGCATAATGGGCTAGGACGGGCACGGCGAGAAGCGGGGTGGGAGCGGCCCCAGACCGGTGGCGGATTCGCACGATGCCTCAATGCCGCTGGACCACGTCGCTATTGGCGCGCGAGCGGCGCTGAGTCCCGAGACCCGCAAGGTGGCCGCCGTCGGCCGTGCCGCCCCGAGGTTCAGGGATCATGACCTGGACACGCTGCTGCACGCAATGGAGGAGAGGAGGGCGGTCCTGTGTCCCAGGCGTGGACACCACCACCCGCGCAGCAGTTGTCCGGCGTTTGCGGAGGGAAGTGGACGATGCCGTCAGCGCCATGGGGCACACCCCACGTTCCGGCGACCAGTGCCAGAAGAAGATGCGCAACCTCACGAGGGCAGCAGGGTGAGTACACAGTGACGTGCCCTTGGCAACAATCCCGCATACAACCCACACATGTGAAAGGCACCCCCTCTGCACCCCCCCAGGGGGACGGCGCAACTCCCTACCTGACGCACATGGGCTGCACCCACCATGCCAGGTGCTTTGGCCGGGTGCCCAACATCTGCACTGCCTGTGTCGGACCGCCTAACACTGATGTTTGTTCCTCACCACCCCCAGGAGAAAACTGCCCACAATCACAGAGGGTGAGACAGAACCAGAGGGGGTGCACCCGTACTGCACCCACCCACCATCCATTAGCAGAGGGCATTGGATCTCGTAGGCGAAGCGGAGGACCGGGATTTGCCGGCTGTCAGGTCGGAGGCGAACCAGCAGGTGAGACGCCCCCACCTGACTCCCCCCACTCACCCTATGCCCCACTGCACCCCCTCACCCCATGTCCCACTGCACCCCCTCACCCCATCCCCCCATGCCCCACTGCACCCCCTCAACCCATGCCCACTGTACCCCCCTCATCCCATGCCCACTGCACCCTCCTCACTCCACGCCCCACTGCACCCGCCTCACCCATGCCCCACTGCACCCTCCTCACCCCATGCCCCACTGCACCCCCTCACTGCCGTCCGCCTGTCTAATGATAAGTGCTGTCTTGTGTCTTACAGGACCAGCCACTGGTGGTCCCGGCCCGTCTGGCGTTGCAGGCCCACGGCGAGTGCCAGGCCCAGTGGCCACCAGGGATGCAGGCCACAGCAGGGAGGCCAGATGCCATGGAAGCCCGTCCACTGACACGGAGACCCAGGAGACAGAGACACAAAGGACGGACACCCAGGACACCGAAAGCCAGGACATGGACATCCAGGACCCAGACACACATGACACCGAGCACACTGACACACAGTGGACTTAAACCCCAGAAACGGACACACAGATGACGCCAACCCAGAGGACTGACAGGCCGGACAGTCAAACGCAGACGGGGGCGAATAAGGGCCCATTAACCCAGGGGTCGACGCAGGACACCCCTGACTTTGGCTCGGATGACGACCTTGACTTCTCGGCACTGCTGTCATCCACACCCTCCACCATCGCAGAAACTATCACCTTGGTTGGGCATTTTAGTGATGAGGCTTCTGGGACACTGACTGGTGCGCACCACACAGCTGTACCGGTACAGCAGGTTGAGGGAGGAGCAGCCGAGGGGCCGGATGGTCGGAGGGCAGCCCAGCCTCATCAACCAACTGCCGCCCAGAAGGTTCCCGGGTTCCTGGACTGACCAGACCCACCCATATACCTTATGCATTTGGACATCCAGGGACTAGACAACGGGATGACGGTCGGCTTCCAACAGCTGCAGACACAGGTGGAGGAGTCCATCCACGTCCAGGAGCAGGGAGTGGTGCTGGTCATGGCTGCCACCCAGGCCGATACCGCACGGGAGGCGTCTGCGGTGGAGGCAATGAGGGCAATGGTGTCGGCCGTGGGTCAGGTTATGCAAGGCGTGAGGCTTCATGTGCATGCGTCATCCATGGCCCAGGACAGGGCTGCCCTCTCACAGGCAGCCATGTGCCAGAGCCAGCTGGATATTGCAGCCACATTCCGCAGTCTGGCCCAGTCTCAGCAGGCCATCGCTGAGAGCATCGGCGGCATTGCCCAGGTGATGGCCCAGTCTCAGCAGGCCATCGCTGAGAGAACCGGCGGCATTGCCCAGGTGATGGCCCAGTCTCAGCAGGCCATCGCTGAGAGAACCGGTGGCATTGCCCAGGTGATGGCCCAGTCTCAGCAGGCCATCGCTGAGAGAACCGGCGGCATTGCCCAGGTGATGGCCCAGTCTCAGCAGGCCATCGCTGAGAGCACCGATGGCATTGCCCAGGTGATGGCCCAGTCTCAGCAGGCCATCGCTGAGAGTACCGGCGGCATTGCCCAGGTGATGGCCCAGTCTCAGCAGGTCATCGCTGAGAGCATTGGCGGCATTGCCCAGGTGCTGGATGGCATCGCACAAGCCCAGAGGGAGGTGGCGCAGTCCCAGACAGGATGGCCCACTCCCTGAGCTCCATTGCTGCTAACGTTCAGACCCTGGTCAATACCACAACGGGCCATCAGGACTGGCAGCGCCAGGTGTCGGTGGTACCTTGGGGCTTGTCTCTGCTTGCACCCCCATCCCATAGAGAGGCTCGGGAGCCACCGGGCACCCTGAGGGAGGAGGAGGGGCTGGGGCCTGGGGCCCGTGCCGGTAACTCCTGCAGGGGAGGTCCCTGAGCACCGCAACACCGTTCCTGGTGCATCTGGTGGGCAGTCGGCATAACAGGGTGGCACCATGCCATCCAAGCAGCCCGAGGAGCAGCCTGGCCCATCCAAGCTGGGCCGCCCCAGGAAACGAGTGCCGACGGGGAGCCAAGTCGCAGGCAGGGTCTCAGCAGTCCGCCTCCACTCCTGCTGTACCGTCGGGGGAAGCACAGAGACGTAGTGGTAGGCCCCGTAAGGCCAGGAAGTTAGACACCTAGTAAGTTGGCATGGGTGCAGGGCACAGTTTAGTTATCGGGGCTCGGGCATGTGTATATAACCTTTCTAATTAAACTCACCGTTACACCAATGCAAGCTGCCTCTGTGCTATGTCCGATGGGGGCAGGGTCGGGTAGGGGTCTGAATGCCACTGTGGTCGAGGGGTGAACGAACTTGAGCCCTGGTAGGTGTAATGTGGTCCCCTCTCCCGCCCCACCGGACGTCCACGCCACCCCGCCCCCAGCAATTTGACAGGGCCATGTGATGGAGTGTCCTGCACGCAGACAGGGTCCACCCATGTGGAGGACATAAATGTGGCCATGAGTCAGACATTGTCTGATGATTTTGAGCTCACAGCTCGTCGCAGAGTGGGTTGTCATCGTCCTCCATGGCATCGAGCACACCCACTTCCACAAGCAACCGTGTGAGCCCAGCCAGTTGTGCCACAGCTGGATGTGTAATGGAGGGGTGTGGTGCATGAGGTAGTGTGGGAGCTAAGGGTGGTGGGTGATGTGGGTGGTGCGCCTCATGGGTGTTGCGAGAGGTGGGGGTGCGGGGTGGTGAGGTGGTGCTGTACAGTGGAGTCAGTGCCCGTGCTCTGCGCCTGCCACCTAGTTGGTGAAACGTGCAGAGATCAACGCCTCCCGTGCTCACTGGCCAGGCTGGTGGCGTCGTGCAGCCTTCCGTCTATATCCAGCCCCCATGTCGGGTCGATTCCCCCTCTCTCCCCATCCGGAGAGCCGTGCCCTTTCCCGGGCTCCCTCTCGGCCTCCTCCTCCTCCTTCCCCTCTGCTGGGCTACATCGTGCAGGACGCAGCAGACCACAACGATGTGGCCGACTCGCTCCGATGGGTACTGGAGGGCCCCTCCAGAGCAGTACAGGCACCTGAAGTGCATCTTCAGCAGTCCAAAGCACCTCTCGACCACACCCCCGGTTGCTGCAGGGGCCTCATTGTAGCGGGTCTCCGCATTGGTCTGTGGACTCCGTATAGGCATCATCAGCCATGACCGCAGGATCTGCATCTGATGGTCACAGACCACCTGAATGTTCATGGAGTAGGTCCCCTTCCTGTTCCTGAACACGTCCCTGTTCTCTGCTGATGGCCGCATGGCGACGTGCACCCATCGATCGCCCTCTGGGCCATGGGTATCCTGGCCACGGCAGCAAAGCCCGCTGCCCGGGCATTCTGGTGGGCCCGGTCCACAGGGAACTGCATGTAGTGGGCTGCGATGTCATACAGGGCATCAGTCACTGCACGGATGCACCGGTGGACATTGCCTGGGAGATGCCGGACAGGTCCCCATTCGTTAACTGGAACGAACCCGTCGCATAGAGGTTCAGCGCCATCGAAACCTTGACAGCCACCGGGATAGCATGTCCTCCCCTTGTTCCACACAGTGTCAGGTGTGCCATCAGGTGGCAGATATGGGCGACGGTCTCCTGGCTCATCCGGAGTCTCCTCCTGCATGCCCTGTCTGGCAGGTCCTCGAAGGACATGTGATGCCAGTAGACACGAGGCCTCATCGGTCGCCTTCGACACCGTGGCATCTTCTCATCCGCCTGCTCCGTCTCCTCCTCCTCCGCTTCGTCCTCATCCTCCCCCCCCCCATCCATATCGGCCCTGCAGCCTGAGCGGGTGCCACCTGACCCCCTGCAGCCCACCCCTCTGCTGCAACTGCTGCTGCCGCCGCCTCCCTGAGCCAACGTTGCCACAGGGCTGCATGCAGGGCAGCGGCGTCTGCCATGGTGGCCAACATCGTGGCTGGTGCCCAAGCATCACTTTCTACGGGGGGGGGGGGGGGGGTAGACAACAGGTTTAACCATGGCGCATGACCCCCTCGACAACCATATACCATGGGCTTCATGGCCGCCCTGGTTGGCCGGTTGCGCCAAGCTCGCGCCACACACACGCATGCACACCCACCCCTGGCCGCACCTCTGTGCCCCGACTCCTGTTGCCCATCCCTCATGGTGGCGTCACCGATGGATGGCAGTGCCCTCACTGGGGGATGCCATGGATGCAACCCTGCACCTACCAGCCGGTGGGTGCCGCCGGCTGGGGGGGGGGGGGGGGGTATTTCGGCATCCATCCGCACGGCCAGGTGCTTGCGCTCAGCCAATGCCCAGGGTCGGTGCCCATCAGCCTGGCCACCGTAATGGCAGCGATGGCTTAGGCACCACCCTGCCATGGAAGGCTGTTCCTGGCCGGCAGGGCTGTCATCCCCACGCCCCCCCCGAACCTGGAGGCCCTTCCCCCATCACCCCATGCCCCCCAGCCACGCCTGTGGCCTGTCCCGCCACCCGTAGGTCCCCCCACGCCAACCCCCTCACCTCCTGCCTCCGGATTGTGAGCCAGCACGACTGGCTCATGATTTTTAAATGCAGGTTAGAATGGCGCGAGCGTGACCTGGGGTTATGCGGTCGGGACCTCGGCCAATCCAAGCCACAGAATCGGCGGGGCCCCAGAGAATCGCTAAACGGACCCCCTCTGGCGATTCTCGGGCCGCTCGATCATGACCGTGCCGTTTTGGCCTGTTGGGAGAATCGCAAAACGGCATCGGACCAGCGTCACGCAAAAAAAGGCAGGAACGGGGATTTTCCCAACCGGCGCAGACTGAGAGAATCCCGCCCCTGTTATCAGGGTTCAGCGGAATATGGAGTTGAAGTCACAATCAGATCAACCATGAACTTATTGGACAGTGGAGCAGGATTAAGGGACCAATTGGCTTACACCTGCACCTAATTTGTGTGTTTGTAAGCAAAAAAAGTAGAGCAGATTCCTTTTGTTGTTTCCAATAACTACAAAACATGTGGACGAGGTAATTTGATTAGACAGTGAGATGGACATCTAATTTTAGAAGTAAGGGCAGCACGGTGGCGCAGTGGGTTACCCCTGCTGCCTCACGTGCACCGAGGTCCCAGGTTCGGTCCCGGCTCTGGGTCACTGTCTGTGTGGAGTTTGCACATTCTCAATGTGTTTGCGTGGATTTCGCCCCCTCCACCCAAAGATGTGCAAGGTAGGTGGATTGAACATGCTAAATTGCCCCTTAATTGGAAAAAAATGAATTGGGTACAATAAATTTGAAATAAAAATTTGAGAAGAAAGAGCACTGCAGTAGTCTAAACAGTCCTCCAGTAACTGTAAAACTCAGGTTTGCTGTTTCATATTCTCAAATTTTCTATATGTTAGGCAGCATGATAATATACATTTTTACACCATCAAGCATTTCCACACAGCCACAGGAACTGCTTGCTATCTTTAACAAAAGTTTCACAAATAGTTGCAAACCTCTCGCTTTTTGTGCTTTGTAAAATTAGTTTGTGGTTTTGGTGTTCTCGCTATCTGCAGAAAACAGAACTCCTTGAGCTATTTGTATAGCAGCCAATTTGATACCACAGGAGATTGTGCTCAATAGCACTCCACCATCATCCACTAATGATAACACCAATCTTCCGCTCTTTTCCGGCTGGCACAGGTGAAACCCTAGACATTGGATATTTGCGGCTACAATATTCTTAATTTAGCAGCAAAGTGAATGTGAACATTGAGCAGCATTAAACAGTAAAATATGAAAGAATGCTACATTTGCAACACTTAACAACTTGTAGGGCATTTAAAGAGTGAAATAGCTCCCATGTTGTATGCTCATCATTTAAAATTACAATACAAGATTCTCTTGATAACTGACTTTCCATTATTTTGTGAACTATGATGAAGTTTCCCAGCTAACTGACATATAACTCTCATTTGCTCTGGGAGCACTGTTGGAGAAGTTTCCAATCCTGGAAAACTGCCCATGGCCCTTCATATTGCATTGAAAGGCAGATAAATCAGATAGAGGAGAGCCTTATGCACACACACCTTTTATTTGTTCATGGGACATGGGCATCGCTGGCAAGGCCACCATTCATTACCCATCCCAAACTGCCCTGAAGAGGAATAGCTAAGAAAAACAATGTCGGGGCAGCACGGTGGCGCAGTGGTTCGCATTGCTGCCTCACGGAGCCGAGGTCCCAGGTTCGATCCCTGCTCTGGGTCACTGTCTGTGTGGGGTTTGCACATTCTCCCCGTGTTTGCGTGGGTTTCACCCCATAACCCAAAGATGTGCTGGTTTGGTGGATTGGCCACACTAAATTGCCCCTTAATTGGAAAAACTGAATTGGGTACTCTAAATTTATTTTAAAAAAGAAAAACAATGTGACTTATAACAGATTAGAACTGATTAAAGAACCTAAAGAATTGGGATAGCTTTACAAAATTATGCTTTCTGTGCAGAACCTTGCCGAACAGCAGCAGGTATTTATCCACAATCCAGGTGTCTACCTTCCCCTCTCTGGTTTTCTCTTCATTCATTTAAATGGTGGGAAATGTGGGGAGCACACCCACATTTTCAACTTGCTCTCCTGGTAGGTGCCGCATAATCACATCCATTGTGTGCTGGCTTGAAGCTAGTACTGGGGATGTAATTTTGGAACCATTCCTGCAGTTCTGATGCATGAGCAAAAGGTGTGATTTTACTGGATTTCCCTCAAAGTGGTTCTAGGTGTGATCTCACTGGATTTCCCTCAAAGTGGTTCTGGGTGCCAATGCAGATTTAGGGCAGTACGCTCCTTACATGAAACTCTCTGTATGAATACAATAATTGTCTGCTCCACTTGAATTCAAGCAGAGGGTTAGCCATTGTTGTGTTTGCATTTCACTGTTTCAGCTTTTCTCACCGCTATCATTGGCTAGGCTAACAGTTGATGATTTAGGTCAGCTCGCAGCCAGCTATCCAATTTGCTTGTTATTTCAAATAAAGGTGGCACAATGGAGTAGCGCAAAACAAGGCACTATGGCTTCTGTGAGGATATTACACAGTAACTTTCATTATCCATTAATATGGTTGAATACTGTCTTTACATTAATGGAATAAAATGCTTTTCTATCCAACTAATGGATGGAGTTGTTGTGAGTCGCCTGATCCCCATATGTGTGCCATGAGTGAAGAAAACCTGCTACTGGCAGGGTTTCCCTCCCAATATCCAAAGAGTCAGCAGGAAAACATCCCTGCCAACTCTGACTGCCCGCAGCTATTTCACACTCAAATGAGCATCCATTGGCTGCTCACGGGACTTGCCACCTTAGAGAGCTGCTGGTCAATGTTGTTGGTCAGCAGCTCTCCTGCCTCCGCAGTGGCAACAAAGTGCTTCAACATGCCAAGACTGGATGGTAAGGAGCACTTTGGGGATCTAAGAGTGGGGAGGGTAGGAAACGTCTGGGGGCGAGGGGTGGAAAGTGAACAATTAGGGCGGCGGGGGATAGGTCGATGAGGGAGGAGGGAGGTACAGTGGCCACCGGACCCAGCCGGGGCGAGGGGGTGGGTTCCCAAAGTCAGAATGGGGGCTTTTGATGTTGATAGTGAGGTGGCAAATAGAAATTCCCAAGAAAGCTCAGCATTTGTCCATATGCAAGAGATGATGGAGAAAAGAAGCGGTTTCAAACTTACAACAAAACCTGCTGTCTCCAAAGCTCTTATATGGCCATGACTCATGGACAACCGACTCCAGACATTAAGCAGTTGGCCAGGTTACACATGAGATGAATCCTGAACATCATGTCCATCCAATGGTATGACAATGTGCCCAACACTGAGATACTTCAAAGAGCAGAAATGTCTGCAATTGAAGCACTCATCATCAGAGCCCAATTTAAATTTGGACACTGCTCGAGAGGTAGACTGTGATTAAGGTTCAAGGACACCTTGAAGGTTAACCTCAGAAAATGAGGCATGCAGACCGGGAGAAAAATACACAAGAAATAACTATCTGGGGAGTCATCTCAAGAACAAGAGATATTTCCATTAAACAGTAAACAATACAGGCAACTAAGGACAGAAGGTGATCTAGAAAGGCCAGGAAGTTTAACAACTGGTCTTAATCTGCACTGTGGAGAGCAGTATCAGTTTGCATTTGTGCTCCACAGCCACTTCCACTAGAAAGCACAAAACATAACTCTGCGCATGCAAGTAATGGCCACCTTTGAAAATGAAGGCAACAGATGATTCAATTAACTTTGAGGTGGCAGAGCATTTACTGAAAACAAACAAAATCCATCAATTCAGATAGAAATCTCCTTGAATTTACTGATAGTTAAGAAAGTTAATTATATTTCTTATAACAAGAGATTTGGAAACTAGTATACAGTGACACCAGCGAGACACCGACAGATTAAACACAATTTAACAAAAGACTGCATTTATATAACAAACTATTTGACTACTGTTGAAGAGCAGTCACCAGTTTAATGGGGAAACGTGGGACAGAATTTTCCGTTTCTACGGCTAAGTTCTGACGCCGGAGTGGGACCCATGGTGTTCCACGAACGGCAAATTGGCGTGATCCCCTCGCCAATTCTGGTACCGGTGAGGGGCTAGCACCGGGGCTACGTAAAACGCCCAGGGATCACGCAGCGAACGGCCGGAAAATGGCCTTTCTCGGGCCACGCATGTGCACGGCTGACGACCTGCACCGGCCGTGCGCGTAACCTAACCAGCAAACCACGACCCCACAGCCCACCCCCTGGCCACACCCCACCAGCCCTAGCAGATGACGCAGATCCCGGTCCAGTGTAGCAGCGCTGAACATAGTCTACAGCCGGTATGCCGGCTCAGGCCACATGTGCCCCGCGCCGTTGGGAACTAAGCCCATCGGGGGCGGACCGATGATGCGCCATCGGCGCTGAAACAGCATGTGGCCCGCATCACACTGATGCCATTTTGGAGGGGGCGGAGCATGGCGGACCAGCATCGCATCGGCCCCGACCCAAATCGCCGTCAGAGTCCATTCACTGAATCCGATCACTGAACACGATTTTTGTGTCAGGCTACAGAGAATCCCGCCCATGATATCCAATTTGCACACAGAAAGCTAACACAAACATTAAATGGATAATGATCAGATCATCTGTTTTAGTGATGTTGATTGAGACATAAATATTGGCCAGGACAACAGGGATAGCTCTCCTGCTCTTCTTCAAATTAGTTCCATGGAATCTTTTACATCCACCTGAGAGAGCAGATAGGACTTCAGCTTAACATTTCATCTAAGAAACAGTGGGCCAGGTTTTATTGTTCCAAGCTGGTGTTGTATCTGTCCAATTCAGATACTTTTGACCAGTTCTCTTACTCAGAGGTTTTACCACAGTGTATTTTAATAGTGAGTGGAACAAAGAACAAACAAAAATACAAGTTCAATAAAGTTAACCCGTAAATTAACCCAAATATACATATACAGGAAACATCCAAGATTCGGTGAGACTACCCACAGAGATGGTCTGGTTGAAAAGTAGGTTCGATTCCTGAGTCCCTCTGGTCTGTTCTCACAAAGGTGGTCTCACTGGCAGCTTCTTCCTTCCTTCCTTGTCTTGTCAATCTTCGGATGGTCAAGGTCACGTCCTATGTTAAGTCTTCACTCTTGATATGCCCCAAGCATCTATTCTTATCCCTCTTTTCCTTCGTGCCCTTTTGCCACTTCCCTTGGCCTACTCCCGGTGAGGCCACGGGAGGGCGTCTGAGCACCCAATGGCCCATTGATACGATCCCTGGGCCTGCCCCATGTGTCCATTTTTGATGGTGCAGACTGCATGTACCCTTTGCCAAATAAGGTAATGGTGGAAACTTGGGATGCCCAAGAGTCTGGTTTAGCTGTGGACAATAGACCGATGCATATCAATAGGGTGCGATGACCTCTTCATGGGCAAATGACTGGGCAGGTCGCGACACACACGCAACCTGCCTGAGCTCTGTATATTTGACTTTGGCCATGTCTGAATTCCCAGCAAGCCATTTGCTGGAGCAGACTGTAGTATAATTTAAAGTGCCCAATTCTTTAATTTAGGATTTCTAATTTGTTCGGGCTCAAAACTAGGCCCACTATATCACCATAGAAACCCAAGTCAGGCAGGGCGAGAAAGAGGAACGTGGGACTTTGAGAGTCCCGCCCCCATTCTCGTTGTGTGGTATTTTTAAGGGCACAGGACAAATGGTTGCAAGCCCCAATCCGACACTAGCACCTTCATGCTGGTGAATTTGCATGCAGATGGGCCAGCAACTGAAGACCTCTGAAAACATGAGTCAGGCCAAAGGTTATGAACATTGGCAAGCCTGTAGTCAGGAAATGATTGGCAGGTAAGTTTTAAAGGTGTTGCCAATGTCACAGGTCATAATGTAATGTTCTAATAATAATAATAATAATAATCTTTATTCATGTCACAAGTAGGCTTACATTAACGCTGCAATGAAGTTACTATGAAAAGCCCCTAGTCGCCACATTCCGGCGTCTGTTCGGGTACACTGAGGGAGAATTCAGAATGTCCAAATTACCTGGCAGCATGTCTTTTAGGAATTGCGGGAGGAAACCGGAGCACCAGGAGGAAACCAATGCAGACACGGGGAGAACGTGTAGACCCCACACAGACAGTGGCCAAGCTGGGAATCGTACCTGGGACCCTGGAGCTGTGAAGCAACAGCGCTATACCCACAGTGCTACCATGCTGCCCTGCTAAGGAAGTTTTTAATACATTGATTGCTCATTAAAGTTTGTTTAGATTAGATAAGTTTTCATTAAGATGCGGAGCTGGGTCAGAGGGGTGATTCCCAGTGGGTCAGAATGGAGGAGGGTTTGTGCAGGGGGTTGGGATTGAAAGCACCAACAACAGCGCTGCTCCCGATGGCCCCGGGGAAATACTCAGGGAGTCCAGTAACAATAGCCTCATTGAGAATGTGGAGGCAGTTTCGCCAACACTTCAGGTTGGGGGTAGGGTCAAGGGAAATGCCGTTCGGGGGAACCATAGATTTGAGCCGGGGGGTGGGATGGAAGTTTTGGGAAATGGGAGGAGAAGGGGATTAAAACACTGAAAGATTTGTTTCTTTGGGGTCGGTTTGCAGGATTGAAGGAGCTGGAAGCGAAGTATGGGCTGGAGCAGGGGGAAATGTTTAGATACATGCAGGTTTGAGATTTTGCCAGAAAGGAGATACAGAGATTCCTGGTGGAGCTGGCCTCCACATTGCTGAAGGAGGGGACGCTTTACGGAGCTATTTTAGAAGAGGAGAAGGCACCACTGGAAGGGACCAAAGAAAAGTGGGAGGAAGAGTTGGGAGAGGATATGGAGGAGGGGTTCTGGTGTGAGATGCTCTGGAGAATGAACGCCTCCACCTCGTGCGCGAGGTTGGGGCTGATACAGCTGAAGATAGTATACAGAGCACACCTCATGTGGACGAGGTTGAGCCGATTATTTGAAGGAGTAGAAGATGTGTGTGAACATTGCGGGGAGGCCCCCGCTAATCACGTTCATATGTTTTGGTCCTGTCCAAAACTGGAGGATTACTGGAAGGGGGTTTTTAGGGTAATCTCTAAAGTGGTGCACGTGAAGCTGGACCCGGGCCCTCGGGAGGCAATATTCAGGGTGTCGGACCAGCCAGGGTTTGAAACGAACGTTGATCGCCCGCAGGCGGAACCTGATGGGTTGGACAGCAACCTCTCCACACTATTCCCTGGCATAGCGGGGGGGGACTTGTTGGAATTCTTGACTCTTGAGAAGATTAAGTTTGAACTGAGGGGAAGGATGGAGGGGTTCTACAATTCATGGGCGTTCTTCATTCTGGTTGGAAGGGTTGGGGGGAGGGGGACTGTGTTAATGGTGACTATGGGTGACTCCTGATTCTTTTTTGTCATTTGTTTATGTGAACATGCGGGCTAATTTTTGGGGTTTGGTGGGAGAATGGGATTGTTGTTATTGATATGGGGATTGACATATTTGTAACTGATTATTGTTTATTGTTGGTGTGTGTAAATTTGGGAGCAAATGTGAAAAAGGAGAATTAAAATATTTTTTAAAAAAGATAAGTTTTCATTAAATTAACCAGCATTATGAAAGTGGAAATGCCATCACATCTTTCCGAATGTGTGGCACATAGAACTGGATGCAATACTCCAGCTGAGGTTAAATTAGTGCCCTCGACAAGGTCAACATAACCTCCTTGCCATTGCCCTCTATACTGATATTATTGAAGTCCAGGATAATGTTTGCTTCTTCAAACAGCAACAAAATTCCTGAAATGTTGTAAGAATTTGTTCAGTAGGTCTCAGGAAAGGTTGAAAGGCTTGTAGATTGAACAGTAGGGCTTCTTGGTAACACATGATATATACATAGCGTTAGTGTTTTGTTCCATGGGTCTTCCACCTGGCTGCTGGTTGGATTCCTCCTCCGGTTACTGATTGGCTGGTTCTCTTTTCCCTGCTCCATACTAATGTTTCTTTGCAGGGTTGTGTTGAACAGTCTATAGTGATCCTGAATTTCTTGGCTCAACTGTACTGCTATGACCCTCCAACTATATGCTTTGATATCCAGATAGATGGTCTTGGTTCAACAAGACCCTGATAACCCTGTATCATTCATCAGGCTTATTCTGTAGCTGTATCAAGGAGTTGAGTGTTCTTGTGATTAGCCTTGTTCCCCAACACCCACCTATCCAGTTTTCTTAACCCTTGAAAAAATGGTGCGATCATTGATTGCCGTGGACTAACTAAATCCATTAAAATAATGGACATTGATGTCATAATTTGTATTGATGTCTGCATGCCATTGTACACTCATGGAATAGAATGCCTTTATGTTCTGGAGGGGTAAAGTTGGGGGATGAGGCCATGTGATTTATGTACGCATGTCATTTAGAATCAACTGCACTTCGCGGAATACTTCATGGGCACCTTCCTTGGCAGCTGTTACCAGGGAACCTTTTTTCATTAACTTTCTTTGCAACAAAGCTCCTTTCTGAGCTTTAGTAAGCAATCTTTAGCTATGTATTCATCAAAAGACACTGAAACAATTCAAGGAATAGGTATTGCATATGCAGTTCAGTATTTAAACATTGCACCGTTCCAAAATAAATGTCTGCATTGATTCACATTTTTTTTCAAAGTTATCGCCCTCATTTTACATTAAATGCAGAACTGCAGCAGAATTGTTTTCACCAAATAGAATAAGATGTGTTCCATCTCAATATAATTAACAGGATATGAACAGCTGTAATAAATTGCATGAACTTTCTAAGCAAAGTGACAGCAGTTCTGGTTCACTAAACATTCATTCATTATTAACTCAGAAACGATATTAACAATTTTTGCAATCTTTAACTATAATTAGCTTTAGACCATACTGACATCTTGGCTACAGTATTTTATTTACTGTGGTCAGCTGCACCGTACATTCTATTGAACTATGCATTAATTATACTAACTGAAGCACAATTAAAGTGGAAAATGTTTTAGAAAAATATAGTAAAGTCCCTATTGGAGTAATTCTTGATGCCAGTCCTTGTTCTTTCCAATGTACTAAATAAAATATGGCATTACCTACAATGTTTTATTTTTTCCAATTAAGACACAATTCAATGAGGCCAATTCACCTATCTTGCACATCTTTGGGTTGTGGGGGTGGGAGCCACATAGACACGGGGAGAATGTGCAAACTCCACATGGACAGTGATCTGGGGCCTGGATTGAATCCGGGTCCTCGGCGCCGTGAGGCAGCAGTGCTAGCCACAGTGCAACCGTGTTGTCCAGCATTACATACAGTTAAGAAGCAAATGCAGCTCTTGCCAATCTTTAGTGGTCTAAAATAATAAATGAAAATTGCTCATTCTTTTCATTTGGATCAAAACAAATTGGGGTTAATATCAGCAATAATGAATGCCACCCAAAGGAGGTGAAGACTACAGTCAGTCTCAAACTCTCCATTAGCAATGATAGCACAAAACTGATTGGAACTCTATCATGTGGTGCAATATCTCCATGGGGATATTTACAACTGGGTGTGATGCAAACAACTTTGAAGGTGGTGTTCATTCACCCAATTCAGACAATCTAGCTGAATGGGATGTAAAAGCACCAACTCAGAAGATGCCAACAATGCTGAGTTCATGAGAATAATATTTTTTAAATGGAAGTTACTGACAACCAGCAGCAATGTAAGCAGACTGAGAAGGTCAGAATGTTTTGGACCACATATATAATCAGAAGTCAAAGTAAGAGATTAGGTGAAACCTTAGGAACAGTTTGAAAGCCAAAGTTCTTCTGTGACCTCAATTGCTAGTCTTACTTTGCCTTTCGTACCCACTGGCAGGCCATGCTCTAGCACAATGATGGATGGGATTATTCTGGCATTTGGAGTCCCAGTGAAGAAAATAGAACACGTTTTTTGCTGCAATGTTTAATCATCATACCATTCTCCTCAAGGCTGACAAATAAAACCTGAGTGTGGGTAGTATGATTTTATGATGAAAAGCATAATTAGTCATGGAGAAGAGTGGTATTGGGAGCTAGGCATAGGTAGGATATGGGTAGAAAGGAGAGTTGAGACTTCCTGTGAGAAGAGGTTGGAGAATCAGGCCATGAGGATTTTTAAAGGATAAAAAGAGAGAGCATACTGGAATCATATCATGAGTGAAACCATAAAAACGGTTATATTGGGGAACTAGGGATGGGCAACGGAGCATATGGAATGTTTTTGTGGGAGGTTGGTCGTGGTGAAAGGAGGAAATGACAAGATCCATTGAGCGGCACCAGATGCTAAATTGCAAATATCTCAGCAATTCCTCATGATCAACAGTTTCACACCTCTAAAACACTGAACTATTGTTATGGAAAAGTAACATGTTATGGGAAAATTAATGATCTATAATCTGATGATAGCCTTTATTCTTCCATTCCCTGTATTTGAACAAGACTGTGCGGGAGCAATAATGATAGAAAAGCATCTGGAAGAAATATGCAAAACATATTGCCAACTGATCATGGCTATCTGTTCCTCTCAAGTTCGAACACTGAACAGAATCTTTACTTTTCAGTGAGCTTCTAAAAAATTAACACTTATTACATCAATAAGTGCAGTGGTTAGCACTGCTTCTTCACGGGGCCGAGGGCCCGGGTTCGATCCAGGCCCCAGGTCGCTGTAATAAGAAAGCAACGAAGCAACAGATTGGTCTAATTCCTTAAAAATGTCACCAATCCTGAACCGACAAGAAATGCAGCAGTGACCAATCAGTCAAATCACTCCAAAGATGCTGTGAAGTTGTTTTGTACCACTGTAAATAAAATAGATGTAGACTTACTCAGAACCTTGTACAAAAGTGGTTAATAAACTCTTGGCATCTTTGCACATTTAGGGCGGCCCATCCTCCTCCTGGCTGGTGTCTCAATGCAACATTGCTAAATCCTACTACCTGAAAATGGCAGTCTTCCTCTTTGTGGCAGGGGTCCCACTGGGAAGGTCAGACTGGCAGCTGGTTTTCTCAAATGGGTTACTTCACACTTTCTAAAAATTCAATTAAATCAATTTAGGGGCCTCACGGTAGCATGGTGGTTAGCATCAATGCTTCACAGCTCCAGGGTCCCAGGTTCGATTCCCGGCTGGGTCACTGTCTGTGTGGAGTCTGCACGTCCTCCCCGTGTGTGCGTGGGTTTCCTCCGGGTGCTCCGGTTTCCTCCCACAGTCCAAAGATGTGCGGGTTAGGTGGATTGGCCATGCTAAATTGCCCGTAGTGTAAGGTTAATGGGGGGATTGTTGGGTTACGGGGTTACGGGGTTACGTGGGTTTAAGTGGGGTGATCATGGCTCGGCACAACATTGAGGGCTGAAGGGCCTGTTCTGTGCTGTACTGTTCTATGTTCTATCTGTCTGTCTGTACGCTGAGGCAAGCTTTTTCCCCACTAGATGAACACCCAAAAAATTATAAACACAAGATCAGACAAAAAAATGTTCACTTAGTAAAGGAGTGGGCTGTAAACAATATCAACCAAAGCAAAAGTGCCTCCTGCTAGGAATTGGATCTGGGAAACAATAAGTGGGGAGCAGAAACTTGTAATTCTGAAAAATAGCTACACCTTTGGGTTCAAAAGAGACAGCACATTGATACTGATTATCTCAGCGAAAACAAAAGTCACCTTCGAATGAACTAGTCAGGATGACATTGGATTGCCCCAGTATCACTAAAAAAAACAACTGCATAAAAGCGTTGGAGGCATTGGTCGAAATCTTCAATCACTGTTAGTGGCTGTGATTTTCCAGTGATGCTGAATGTTAATGGAGTTTTGGCCTGAATGCTACATTTATGCTACAGAATGAGTTGTACCACGGATGAGACCAGAGAATCCCGCCCAGACAAAAGAGAAAAGAAACAGTGGGAAGAGAAAGTTACAATGGAAGTGAAAAGGAAACAATATAGAAGAAATCAACACAGGGGAATAGTCATCACAAAGAGAAATGTATGGGACACCCACAGAGGGAGCACATGAGAACAGAAGCAAAAAACCTGGATGTAATGACAGAGGACAGAATATTACCAGAGGTTCCATGCTCTAAAGATGGGACCATGATTCTCCCAAATATAATCTAAGTGCTGCTGGCAATGGGAAAAGGGTGTGTTTCCCGTTGGTGCTGGCCGCGCTTTTGAGGTGCAATTAAAAGGCACCTTGAAACATTTTTGCAGAGGGGTGAGTTTAGCGCTGGCATTGAAGGCGGGGCCTCAACTCACTAACAGGTTAGCACTGCAAGAGTGCCAGGGGGCAATGCCACATTGGCACTTGGAACGTCAGGGGGCAACACTCAGACAGTCCACCTGGCCTTCCTAGGAAGCACTTAAGAACAGAAGAAAACCAAGCAGGAAAAACTGTGGTTAGAAACAACGCCCAGTCTTTCTCGGAAACACTTCAGAACAAAGAAGCTGGCTCTTTATTTAAAACAAAAACTGTGATGAGAAATAATGCCTGCTCAAAAGAGGAAACGCTTCAGCGTTAATGAACTGCGAATAGCTATTCAAACAATCAAAGCTAATCCCTCCTTTGAAATAGCTGAACCTATTCAGAATTTAAATTTGTACTTATTCTGGAGGATACCTCCATTTTGAGGGATTTGCAGGTCTCTTGTCTATCCTTTGATTGGGTCAGCATCACACCTTTCTTAAACTGATGGTAGGCTCGCCCAATTAAGAGGCTGCCTGTGGTAAAATCGGCCAATCAGCAGTTGTCGCCCTGATGTTGGAGTCCAAAGGCCCGCAGTAAAATTCAGCACAGAGAGAACAATAGAGAATGGAAAGCGTGGACGAATACTGGAAGGAAGGTGAAGGGGTAGAAATTGCTGCCCCTAATAGGATGCGGAATTAATGCGACCTTGGTTGGGATGGTGGGGGAAAGAACCTGTTTCTGAGACTCCTTGACATCACTGAAATGTCCTGATGCGGCACCTCTTTCACAGGAACCTTTTCCATAGAAATGCTTTAGGTAGACCCGATGGTCTGCTTATGTACCAGACTAAAGGAATAATCTATCTTTCATTTTATCAGCCCAAATCTCTTTTCACTTCCAGATCTATTCTCAGGTTGTTATTGGTGTATACTCTCCTTCCTCTTCAGCACAGACAGTGCTGGACTATTAATCAAGAGGATCAGGGTAATAATCTGCAGACATGTATTCAAATCCTGCCACAGAAGCTGATGGAATTTGAATTCAATGAATAAATCTGGAATATAAAGTTCATCATCAGTGATGGTGATCATTGTAACGATTATTGTAAAAAAACATTTTGTTCACAAGGTGCTACAGGGAAGGAAATCTGCCATCCTTACCTGGTCTGGCCTATATGTGATTCCAGACCAACCGCAATATGGTTGACTCTTAACTGAAATGGCTGAGCAAGCCACTCAATTCAAGGACAATTAGAATTAGGGAAGGGCAATAAATACTGACCTTGCCAACAACACCCATGATAGCACTGTGGTTAGCACAGTTGCTTCACAGCTCCAGGGTCCCAGGTTCAATTCCCCGCTGGGTCACTGTCAGTGCGGAGTCTGTACATTCCCCCCGTGTCTGCATGGGTTTCCTCCGGGTGCTCCGGTTTCCTCCCACAGTCCAAAAATGTGCAGGTTCAGTGGATTGGCCATGCTAAATTGCCCTTAGTGTCCAAAAAGATTAAGTGGTGTTAAAGGGATAGGGTGGAGATATGGGCTTAAGTAGGGTGCTCTTTCCAAGGGCCGGTGCAGACTCGATGGCCCGAATCTGCACTGTAAATTCTATGATTATATGATAGAGTAAAGGAGTATGAAAACTAGCACAGTGGGTGGGGAGGACAAGCAGATGAAAAAAAAGGGCAGAAAATACTCAAATTGATCCAGTGCCTTGCATAATTTCATTCGAAAGCACTTTACAGCCAGTGGGTGAGGGTGAGGAACTGAGTGGGAAGGGCTGTGGGAGTGAATGACTGAGTGGATGTGAGGGAGTTACTGAATGGGTGGGGTGAGAGACTGAGTTGGAAGCAGTGATTGAGTGGGTGGGCTGAATGACTGAGTGGGTGGGGGTGAGTGTCTCAGTGGGTGGGAGTGAGTGACTGAATGATTTTCTTTTTTAAATTTAGAGTACCCAATTCATTTTTTTCCAATTAAGGGGCAATTTAGCGTGGCCAATCCACCTACCGTGCACATCCCTGGGTTGTGGGGGCGAAACCCATGCAAACATGGGGAGAATGTGCAAACTCCACGCGGACAGTGACCCAGAGCCGGGATCGAACCTGGGACCTTGGCGCCGTGAGGCAGCAGTGCTTACCACTGCACCACCGTGCTGCCCCGACTGACTGAATGATGAGGTGAGTGGGTTGTGGGGATGTGATCCTGCCTTATGTTCAGTCTCAGTTTTCTCTCTCACTCTCATCACCACACACCAACACACCAACACACATACAAACACACGGACCCACACAGTCCCACCCATATACACTGAAACTCCAACATTCTGCTAATTCTTATTGCTTACTCTTTTTTAGTTCAATAATTTATTGCTTTAACATTGCTTTACATTTGTTTAGCAAGTGCTATTTTCCTTAAAATCTCAACGTTTTTTTGAAATTTGGTTTGTTTTTGTGCCAAACCTTGGGCTGGATTCACCGTTTTTGAGGCTAAATGCGGAGGATCAGTGGGCGCTTTACGCCTAAAGAATTGGTGCCACCCCGAGTAAAACTCCCAGCTCCCACAATAAAATCGTCTGGAGAATGGCCGGATCCGTGGCCGCTTGTGCGCACAGTGGCAACATGCAGTGGTCGCGCCGTTAAATATGCCGCCGGCCGTGCACGGACCCAACCTATCAGATAGTGTCCCCTTGGCCACCCCCTGGCCACCCCCCACAAGTCCCCCCCAGCACTCGTGGAAGCCCCCCCTGCCAGCAGCACGGCTCCTGCCTGACTGTGGCCGCGCCAGACACAACCGCAGTCGCCAGTCTGGGTTCCCAACCAGTGAGACCACACATCAACCGCCCGGTCGGGAACTTGGCCCATCGGGGGCGGTGCGTCGGGTGATGTGCTAAGGCCGTCCCAACGGCGTGCACCGCGCGATGCAATGATGCCATTTTGGAGGGGGCGGAGCATACAAAACCTGCATCAAACAGGCGCAGTCCCCAATTTCGGGGTCAAAGGGAATTCTCCGCATGATCGCCGATTACAAAATCGGCGTTGGGTAACAGTGAATCGCGACCCTCCGCGCCGGAATTGCACCCGGCACGGGGGCGGAGAATAGTCTTTCACGCCGGAAATCCGGCGCGACAGCGCTTTCGCGATTCTCCGCGGACCCGCCAGTGTCACGCATGCGGAGAAAAGCAGCGTCAGCCGGGGGCCGCTGAAAGAGGCCCACGTGGCGATTCTCAGTGGTCGACCGGCCAAATGCCCGCCGTCGTGGTTTACATCTGGTACCACCCAGCGGGAGCTTGAATCCGCGGCTGCAGTGGCGGTCTTGGTGTTGGGGTGGGGGGAATCTGACTCCGGGGGGCGGGCCTCAGCGGGGGCCAGGCCAGCGATCGGGGACCACTGATCGGCGGGCCATCCTGATCAGGAGGGGACCTACCTTATTCCGCGCGGCCCGCTGTGTGTGTCTGCCATGTCGGCAGCGCCCACGCGAAGTGGACCGCCGGGTGCATGCGCGGACCTGCTTGTGGCCGTCATGCGCATGCGCGGCCGTGCGGTCTGGACAGCAGGGCCCCACCGGCAGCCAGAGCTGCGGGACGCACGCCGGGGCCCTGCTAGCCCCTTGGAAAATGGAGAATCACCCCGGACTTTCAAGGAAAAAGTCCGGAGTGATTCTCGCCCGTTTTCCATCTTCGTCCCCAACAGGGAAAATCCCACCCCTTATCTTTCCAAACTGTGTTCATCAGACTGAGAAAGATATGCAAATATGGCCAACAAGCTAAAAGTTCAGACGAGCCTGGTTAAATCACATTAACCCAGAAAACTAAATTTTACTTACTTATCTAAAATAAAATAAAATTTGACTTATTTATCTTATTTACCTTTACAATATGACAGGTAATGTAATGAAATACATCTAGTATGTGCTCCCTAAAGTTTTTATCATGTATGAACAGGAGCTATTCCACAATGCACTGACCCTTCAAGCTAAGAGCAATAAACAAAGAAAATATTCCGGAAAGCCTGCCCATCATCAATAAAGCACATTTCAGGAGTGTGGTGAAATATTCCGTACTTACCTGAATGAGTGTCTCCCCAACAGTACTCAACGAGATTCACACCATCCAGGAAAAAGCAACCCAATTAGTTGGCAGCCCAACCACCACCTTACACATTCACTCCCTCCCCCAGCAATGAAACGTGGCTCAAGTGTGCGCCATCTATGAAATTCACTACAGCAGCTTATCAAAGCTTCTTTAAGACCTCTTCTCAAGCCTGCAACCTCTAATATCAAGAAGCACAAAAGGCAGCTGGCCAAAGGAACGCCAGGTTCCCTTCCAAGTCAAACACCATCTGTCATTGAAGTTGTTCCTTCGTCATCACAAGGTCAAAATTCTGGAACTCCCTCTTTAAGTGCACTGTGGAAGTAGCTTTATTAAATGGATTACAGCAGTTTAAGAAGATTGTTCATCACCAACTTCTCAAAGGACCATTAACACTTGACAATAAATGCTGGCTTTGCCAGCAAAGCCCATATCCACTGATTGATTAATAAAATAAATTTTATGAATCGGCATGCTTTAAACTTGTGCTCTTCCATTTATGTATGGCTCATGCTCAGGAATAATAAGCCATCTGTGTAAAATGTCACAAACATAATCTAACTCCCAATGATTTCACTGTTCTTCATCAGTATTAAATATGCACTTACCATGCCCCTGGCGTTGGTGCCAAGGTAGTATCCTTGCAAATGGATCAAAACTTCTGCTTAGACTGGTGAATCTTGTTGCATTTGCAAACTGCTTTTCGACAGGTACTTCTGCATTGTAGTCGGTTCTTTTTCTCTCGAGAATAACTTTAATGCAAAATTAGAAAACCACTGAACATGAGAGCAGGAAGGTTCTACACACTACTTCAACAGTTGCACTTCTCTACTTGCAAATCTACAACTAAATATAGGCAAAAGTGTTCTTCACCCACCAGCTTCTTAATTGAATATGAAGAAAGCTCACGTTGGGCCAAGGGGTTAATTCCTTGAGGGAGCTGCCCTCAAAATCCATCCAAGGGCCACACTCCATTGCACAACCCAAGACCTGCCCACCCCACCCCCACCAGATCACCTCGCCACCTCCCCCCAGATCTACTAAATAGGAGACCCCCAGAGTTTCCAAAATAAAGGGAACCCCTCAGAGACCTCCCAGATAGGGAGACCCCTTCCAGAGACACCTTAAACAAAAGAACCCATAGAGACCCCTTGAAAACAGGGACCCCCAGAAATCCCTTCAATTGGGATACCCCAAAAGACCCCCAAAATCAAGGAACCCCCACAGACATCCCCTAACTAGGACGACTCTCCAGAGACTCCCTAAGTAAAGCAACCCCCTCCTCCCAGAAACCCCCTAAATAAGAGAACCCCTCACAGGACCCCCAGAAAAGAGATCCCTGATGGAAGCTGGAGGGAAAGTGAAAAATAATTCTGGTTATAACACTCATCTGGGCATACAGTTGCTGGCTCAATCAGAGGAAACACCACATGTCAAACCTCAACCACTTCAAAGAGAGGTAAGTGTTGTCACTGTCCAGCTGAGCACTTCAAAACCATTCAAGCGTGAATGGGGTGATTGCAATGCACTTTACTCTCTTTGAAGTGGTTGATGTTTGTAAACATTATGGTCAGAGCACCTCAAGCATGAAGGAATATGAATGAAGCAAGGCTGACAGCTCATTATTTGTGGAAGCTGTCCATCACAGCCCACTAAGAGAAATTGAATGGCTTGCAGTTCAAGGATCTGAGGGGTTTAAACAGAGGAATTGTCACGTGGTGCTTCCTCTGTCTGAGCCAGCAGGTGTATTGCCCCAGTAAATGTTACAGCAGTAATTATTTAATTTGCCACCACCTGGACTGCTCTCTAGCTTCCAGATGGGGGCCTTTTTTAATGGGAGGTCTGTGGGGGTGTCCCCTTATTTAGGTCATCTCTGGGGGGGGGGGGGGTCCCCCTATTTAGGTGGATCCCTAGGAGGTCTCCCTGTTTAGGTAGTCTCTGTGGGGTCCCCCTATTTAGGTGTTCTCTGGGTGGTCCCCTTATTAAGGGTGTCTCTGGGGGTCCCCCTATTGAGGGGTCTCTGTGGAGGTCCTTGTATTCAGGGGGTCTCCGTGGGCGTCCATCTATTTAGGGGATCTCTGGGGGGGTATCCTCCTATTTTGGTGGTCTCTAGGGTTCCCCTATTTAGGGGGTTTGTGGCGGGGTCCCTTATTTAGGGGGTCTCTATGAGGGGTCCCGCTATTTAGGGGTTCTCTCTGGAGGTCCTGCAATTTAGTGGGTATCTATCAGGTGTCCCCATATGTAGGGGGTCTCTGTGGGGGTCCCCCTATTTAGGGGATTTCTGGAGGTTAGGTCGCCCCCATAGTTGGGGGAACGGGGGACCCAGAAAATCCGGAGGTTGGGGACTAATTTGCAACGCAGGGAGGGGTGGGAGTGGGGGTGGGGACCTGATTCGCGATGCGGGGCCTTGCTATCGAATCGTCCAATAACGTGAATTCCTTGTAATCCACATTATGCATAAATTTGCATGGCATATGAAGAGCACAGATCAATTGCAATTTACCTCCAGCAGGGAAATATGGCAGGAGTCTCAGTTCCCTGATGCCGATTTCGTAATTGGCGATCGGGCGGAGAATCCCTTTTTACGATGAAATCAGGGGCGGTGCCTGTTTTCGGATGCTCCGCCCCTCCATAACGGCTTCATTGAGGAGTACACCGCACGCTGTTGGGGCGGCCTCAGGACGTTACCTGAAGGCCCTCACCCGATGCTCCGCCCCCGATGGCCAAGTTCCCGACCGCGCGGTTGACTCATGGTCTCAGCTGTCGGGCACCCGGCATGTCGGCTGCGGACTGTGTCCAGCTCCGCCACAGGCGGGCGGGAGCCATGCGGCTGGCTGAGGGGCTTCAGCGAGAACTGGGGGACGTCCGGGGGTGGCGAGGGGGTGTCCAGGGGGGCACTATCTGGCAGGTCTGGTCCGCGCATGGCCGGCGCCATGCTATACAGCGCCACCGCTGCAGCACACCACCGTGCGCCTGTGCAGCCACGCACCCAGCAATTCTCTGGCCGTTTTTGTCATGGAGGCTGGACGTTTTACGTGGCGCGGCCGCTAGCCCCTCACCCGTCGGAGGTTCAGTGCTGGGTCGGCGCTGATTTTTCCCACGTAAAATGCCACCGATTCTCCGGACATAGCATCCAATTCGGAGAATCCAGCCAATAGTCTCGCAAACGGAGAATCCCGGGCAGTGTATAAAAAGGACTGCAGATCCCAAGGCCAATTTAAATTACAGTAGCATAGTATAAATCTAGTCTTTGTGTCACAGAGGAATTTACAGATGTTAAATACTTGTCTTCTATTTCTGCTTTGTATGCGAAGTTCAGAATTTAATGAAATAATTATTTTGACATCTCCATAAAATTAGAATATTCATTGAATAAGTGAAATATAATTTTTCCCCCTGTGGAAATGCTGCACCACACACCAGAGTAATCACAACCTAGGAATTAATTTATGTGAGTTGAGGTGATTTAACGACTTGTCAGAGTTATTTCAAAGATCAAGCTGCTGCATAGAATTTGAACTAAATTCACAAACCTTTCTTCAAACATTCTTTGAAACAGATAACTACATTTCACAAGCAATTTATTAGCTGCAAAGCCTTCAGATATCATGAAGGATGCTACTCAAATGCAACTTCTTTCCTTCCATCTTCCTTTTGAGTTAGGAGATAAGATTAAGACAAAGGAAAATAAAATTGGGCAATGTGTAAACAAGCTGCCAATGTATTAGTCTCCATTTGACACTATGAAATGAAAAATGAAATGAAATGAAAATTGCTTATTGTCACAAGTAGGCTTCAAATGAAGTTACTGTGAAAAGTCCCTAGTCGCCACATTCCGGCGCCTATTCGGGGAGGCTGGTACGGGAATTGAACCGTGCTGCTGACCTGCCTTGGTCTGCTTTAAAAGCCAGCGATTTAGCCCAGTGTGCTAAACCAACCCCATAAGAACACTACATAAGAACAGAGAAGACTATATGGTTCATTGAGCCTGTTTCACCTTTCAATATAATCTTGGCTGACCTTCAGCTTCAACTCCACTTTCCCACCAGCTCCCCCAACTCCCTTGATTCCCTAAGAGACCAAAACTCTGACTATCTCAGCCTTAAATATATTCAATGGTAGTTCATCCATAACCCTCTGGAGTAGAGAATTCCAAAGATTCACAACCCTTTGAATGATGAGATTTCTCCTAATCTTATTCCTAAATAATAGACCCCTCATCCTGAAATCATGTTCCCTTGTTCTAGATTCCTCAGCCAGTGGAAACAATCTCTCGTATCTCCCCTGTCAAGCCCCTTCATAATCTTGAAAGTTTCAATGAGATCAGCTCTCATTCTTCCAAACATCAGAGAGTACAGAACCAAAATAATCAGCCTCTCATCACAGGACAACACTTTCACCCTGTTGGTCAATCCAATTAATCTTTGTTGTACAGTCTCCAATACAAGTATATCCTTCCTTAAATGTGGAGACTGCACACAGTATTCCAGAAGTGGTATTATGAAAGCCCCATAACAAGACTCATACTCCAATACCCTTGCAATAAAGGTCAACATGCATTTGTTTTCCTAGTTGCTTGCTGCACCTGCGTGCTAACTATATGTTTTTTCAGCACAGGTACACCGGGCGCGATTCTCCGCCCCCCACGACGGGTTGGAGAATAGCGGGAGGGCCTTCCCGACATTTTTCCCGCCCTCCTGCTATTCCCCCCCTCCCCCCCCCCCCCCCCCCCCCCCCGCCCAACTCCCGACACGAATCGCTGCCGCCGTTTTTTTTACGGCCGGCAGCGATTCACAGCTGATAGATGGGCCAAAGTCCCAGCCCTTTACGCTGTTTTTACGAACGGCAAACAGACCTGGTCTGGCCGTTCGTAAAAACGGCGGGAACAACTCGCTATTTATAACCATGGCACCGATTGGCACGGCAGTACCACAGCCGTGCCAAGGGTGCCATGGGCCCGCGATCGGTGGGCACCGATCGCGGGCAGCGGGCCCGATGCCCGCGCACTATTTCTCCTTCCGCCGCCCCGCAGTATCCATCCGCGGGGCGGCTGAGGGGCATCCCGGCCCGCGCATGCGCGGGTTGGAGTCTTCCAATCCGCGCGTGCGCGGCTGACGTCATATGACGCGTCAGCCGGCGCTAACTCCGGCAAGCGGGCTTAACGAAATTCGTTAAGCCCGTGATGCCGGAGCTTACGGCGTCGGGCTGCTAGCCCCGACCGGGGACCAGAATCGGTTCCCGGTCGGGAAGGGGCGCGCTGGCGTCAAACCCGCCCGGGTTTGACGCCAGCCTTACGATTTCTCCCGTTTTGGGAGAATCGCGCCCACCAAGTCTGACAGTGAACATCAACATTTACAAGTGTCGCACCTTTCAAAAATATTCTGCTTTTCTATTTTTATCACCAAGTTAATAATTTCACACCTCCCCACATTATACTTCATCTGCCACCTTATTGCCCATTCATGAACCTGTCTATGGGCACAACCTCACGCCCATTCTAGGCAGGATTAGTGGGGTCTTTCCCGGTGTTACACCTCACTATCTGTGGTGAATATATAATGCTTAATTCACACTATGTATCACTGTGTCCCTGTGGGCTCCGTCTGTGAGCCGCTGCGCAGCTCTGCCCACAGGGGGAGATGAGGAGCATGTACAGGGCTCCACCCTTGAATCCGCCCATGGCTCCGCACATGGCCCCTCCCACTACCGAAAGTAGAAAGTGCTGCGATCTTGTGAGTCTGCCCTCAGTTCTTCTGGTCGCAGGCACGCTCGCCCGATGTTCATCTCGACGACTACGACCTCCGCGGACAGTCATCACGGGGCCACTCCAGCACTGCTGATCGAGCCACCCGCAACTCAACGCAGTCACTTTGGACCAGTCGCGGCCAAAGCACCTCAGAAGCTCAATGATGTCCGTTCAGGTCAACGGATACAAGACACTGTGCCTCTTCGACTCCGGGAGCACCGAGAGCTTCGTTCATCCAGACCTGGTAAGACGCTGTTCGCTCCCTATCTTCCCAGCACGGTAAACTATCTCCCTCGCCTCGGGATCGCACTCGGTTCAAATACAAGGGCACACCGTTGCGACATTAACAATACAGGGCGCCAACTACTCTAACTTCCAGTTGTACGTACTCCCAGACCTCTGCGCCCCCCTCCTACACAGGCTCGATTTTCAATGCAATCTTAGAAGCCTCACACTCAGCTTCGGTGGACCCCTACCCCCTCTCACTATATGCAGCTTAGCGACTCTAAAAATCGACCCCCCCTCCACTCATCGCTAATCTCATTGCTAACTGCAAACCCGTAGCCACTCGCAGCAGGCGGTATAGCCTGCAGGACAGGGTATTTATCAGAGTCGAAGTCCAGCGGCTCCTACGTGAGGGAGTCATAGAGGCAAGAAATAGCCCCTGGAGAGCTCAGGTGGTGGTCGTCAAGACCGGGGGAAAGTTCCAGATGGTGGTTGAATACAGCCAGACCATTAACCGGTTCACACACCTCGATGCGTACCCCCTCCCCCGAACTGCAGACATGGTCAACCAGATCGCCCAGTACCGCATCTTCTCCACGGTGGATCTGAAGTCTGCATACCACCAGCTCCCAATCGGCCCGGAGGACCGCCACTACACGATGTTCGAGGCAGATGGCCGCCTCTTCCATTTCTTCCGGGTTCCCTTTGGTGTCACGAATGGGGTCTTTGTGTTCCAACGAGGAATGGACCGAATGGTGGACCAGTACGGACTGCGGGCCACATTTCCGGATCTGGATAACGTCACCATCTGCAGCCATGACCAGCAGGACCACGACGCCAACCTCCACCGATTTCTCCAAACCGCCCAGAAACTCAACCTCACATACAATAAGGAGAAATGCGTTTTCCGCACAACCAGACGAGCCATCCTCGGCTATGTCGTGGAAAACGGGGTCCTGGGGCCTGACCCGGACCGTATGCTCTCTTACAACCTCCTCCCCCTCATTGTTCCAGGGCCCTCAAAAGGTGCCTTGGATCTTTCTCCTATTACGCCCAATGGGTCCCCCAGTATGCGGACAAAGCCCGCCCACTATTTAAGACCACACTCTTCCCACTGTCAGCCGAGGCCCGCCAGGCCTTCAACTGCATCAAGGAGGACATCGCCAAAGCCGCCATGCGGGCGGTGGATGAATCCGTCCCCTTCCAGGTGGAGTGCGACGGCTCAGAGGTCGCTCTCGCCGCCACTCTGAATCAGGCAGGGAGACCAGTAGCTTTCTTCTCCCGAACCCTCTCCGCTTCGGAGCTTCGACACTCCTTAGTCGAAAAAGAAGCTCAAGCCATTGTGGAAGCTGTACGGCGCTGGAGGCACTACCTCGCAGGTAGGAGGTTTACCCTCATCAACGACCAAAGATCGATTGCCTTCATGTTCGACAACTCGCAAAGGGGCAAAATAAAAAACGACAAAATCTTGAGGTGGAGGATCGAACTCTCCACCTATAATTATGACATCATATATCGGCCGGGGAAGCTCAACGAGCCCTCAGATGCCCTGTCCCGCAGCACATGCGCCAGCGCGCAAGACGACCGATTACAGGCTATCCACAACGACCTCTGCCACCCGGGGGTCACCCGGCTCACCCACTACATCAAAGCCCGAAATCTGCCTTTCTCCACCGAGGAGGTAAAAGCCATCACCAGGGATTGCCCGATCTGCGCGGAGTGCAAGCCGCAGACAAGGCCCACCTGGTAAAAGCTTCCCGGCCCTTTGAACGCCTGAGCATCGATTTCAATGGCCACTCCCCTCGACCAATCATAATGTGCACTCCCGTTTTCCGTTTGCTATCCCATGCCCCGATATGACCTCCCATGACAGTCATCAGAGCCCTGCACAATGTCTTCACCCTGTTCGGCTTCTCCAGCTACGTCCACAGCGACAGGGGTTCGTCCTTCATGAGCGATGAGCTGCGTCAGTACCTGCTCGACAAGGGCATCGCCTCGAGCAGGACTACCAGCTATAACCCCAGGGGGAACGGGCAGGTGGAGAGGGAGAACGCGACAGTCTGGAAGACCGTCCTACTGACCCTCCGGTCCAGGAATCTCCCGACATCCCCCTGGCAGGAGGTCCTCCCTGACGCGCTCCATGCAATTAGGTCTCTCCTGTACATGGCCACTAACCAGACCCCTCACGAGCGATTATTTGTTTTCCCTAGGGGCACTACCACGGAGGCTTCGTTCCCATCTTGGTTGAGGACGCAGGGCCCGGTTCTCCTCCGGAAGCACGTCTGGACACATGAGACGGACTCACTAGTAGAGAGGGTACTACTGCTACACTCGAACCCCCACTACGCCTTTATAGAACACCCCGATGGCCGTCAGGACACCGTCTCCCTCTTGGACCTGGCGCCTGCAGGATCCACCACCACCACCACCGCCGAGGTACCCCTCACACTACACCCCACCCGACCCCCCACGCCCTGTGCCCCCATGCCCACAGGTTTCCTGCACCCCCCTTCGCCCGTCGCACCTGTCAGGAACGAAGCTCTGAACGAACCACCCCCGGAGTCCACCCTCAGATCCACACCGCCCGTCAGCACACAGCCATCCGAAGCTGCCGCAACCCCGGTGCTCCGCCGATCCCAGCGGATGACTCGGCCACCGCACAAGCTCAATATGTAGACCCGTCACCCCCACTGGACTTGATTTTTTTTTTTTACAGGGGGTGAATGTGGTGAATGTATAATGCTTAATTCACACTATGTATTACTGTGTCCCTGTGGGCTCCGTCTGTGAGTCGTTGCGCGGCTCTGCCCACAGGGGGAGATGAGGAGCTTGTACAGGGCTCCAACCTTGGCTCTGCCCCGGCTCCGTCCATGGCCCCACCCACTACCGGAAGTATAAAGTGCTGCGGTCTTGTGAGTCTGCCCTCAGTTCTTCTGGTCGCAGGCAGGCTCAGTTGTAAGTCTATTAAAGCCACAGTTTACTTCCTCTCGTGTCTCGAGTGAATTGATGGTCACATCACTGTCGAACAGCACTGTTAGTTTTTCGAGTCTCAGCGGGAAACGCACCAGCAAGGCCACACAGTCACGTTTTCAGCACTGAGAAGCTCTGCTCGTTCATGCAGGAAGAGATCAGGGTGCCATTTAAAAATGGCTCCCCGATATCTGGACCCCTCCCCCCGACGTGGTCCCTGGACCCCCCCCAATGCCCAACTCACATGTTGGGGGGTCCTTGAGCTCCCCTGTACCCCAGCTCATACTGATGGGGCACTCCAGGCCCGATCCCTGGAGTGGGCAAAATGCCACCTGGGCACTTGGCAGTACCACCTGGACACCCTGGCAGTGCTAGGCTGGCACCTGGGTGGCACTGCCAGGGTTCTCAGATAATGCTGCCAGGCTGGTGGTGCCATGGTTACCCAGGTGGCATCAGCAGTGCCAGAGTTCCACCTTGCCCAGAGGCCGACCACCCAGGAGACCCCACAAGTGCCATTCGAGCTGTGCCCATTTGTGGATACTCAGTGCTAAATGGAGGCCAGCTGGGGTCTGCTCAGTGAGGGTGGTAGACCCCAGGTCCAGTTCTATCTGGTGATGGCACAGTTAAGTGAGCAGTTAACCTCACGTAATAATGCAACTTTGGATCCCATCTATTGTAGGCGGGATCCAGATCACAACATCTCGCAAGATCTCGTTTGATCTCACGGGATGTAACGACCATCAGGAATCCTGGAAGGCGCCTCTCACCGGATTAATCAACTGTGTCCCATCCCATCCAGTTTCCAGCAGACGTGACCATAAATTGTGCCTATTTCTCTTTGAGCCTCTTTATATCTTCTATACAGCTTCTATTTTCATTCTTGGGATGTGGACTTCATTGACAAGGCCAGCATTTGTTGCCTGCCCCATATTGCCCTTGAGAATGTGGTAGTGAGCATCCTTCTTGAACTGCTATTGTCTATGTGGTGTAGGTACACATGCAGTGCGTTTACGGAGGGGCTTCCAGGATTTAGACCATGTGACAGTGAAGTAACAGTGATATATTTCCAAATAAGGTTGGTGGGTGGCTTGGAGGGGACCTTCCATGTGGTGTTGTTGCCTTGTGTCCGCTACTCTAGTCCTCCTCGAAATGTAGATGGTAGTGGTTGTGAGTTTATAAGTTGCTGATTACAGACACTTTGTGCATCTTGTAGATGGTGCACACTGTTGCCACTTTGCTTTGGTAGTGCAGGGAGTGAATGTTTGGTAAAATACGATTGTGACGTAGCTGTAGCATATGCCTTAATTCTCTGATATGAAGTGGCAAGATGGAAGCTGGCTAACAACTCTACAACATTATTTTTAGTTGAAGGAGGGCTGACGAGTTGCATAGGGGGTAATTTGGTCGGAATGCCACCCTATCCTTTTTGGTGCATGTGGTGATATGCATCACTGTAAACACACAAGGGGTTAATTTAAATACACTACGACTAAGTAAACACTAGAGGGAGCACCAGAGATGTCATAACACGCAAACATACAGCTAATGAACACATAGAATAGGACAGGACCAATGGGCAGTCAAGACACCCAGAGGTGACACTACCACAAGGGGGCATTACACAATCCATATAGAAGGACAGGGCACACATGCTCTTTCTCTTTCCACAGGCGACACTTAGAGAGAAGGACAGGGGCAGATCAGAAGCATCACATCCACCACGTGCCTTAGAGCAGACCGGTTAGTTAGACTGAGTTACTGTAGCAAGATTAGCAGGAGAGTCGAACTCAGAGAACTGTGCTAATGGTTCAATAAATCACATTGAACTTACTTCAATGTCTGGAGTATCTTTTGGTCAAAGCTGCATCGAGTTGCAGCCTGTGTTATCCCAGAGTACATAACACAACAGTGCAGATGCTAATGATCAGAAAACAGCAGTAGTTAAAGAGTGCTGAGAGAGTGTTACCCATGGAGTCAGTTTCCTGATGCTATAACACGTAAATGTTTCCCTGTTCCATTACTAAAAAGATGGTTATTCTGTTGATGTTAAATTTTAACATAGTTCATTTATTTGAAAGCAAAATACATTGGGCGGCACGTGTTAGAACTGCTGACTCACAGCGCCATGGACCCGGGTTCAATTCCAACATTGGGTGACTATCTGTGTGAAGTTTGCACATTCTCCCCGTGTGTGCGTGGGTTTCCTCCGGGTGTTCCGGTTTCCTCCCACAGTCCAAACATGTGCAGGTTAGGTGGATTGGTCATGCTAAAATTTTTTTAAAACATATTTTGTTACAAACATCTTTCAAAGCAAGTTACAGCAAATAAACACCCCGGAAACATACTTCCCAATAATCAACTATACAGTCTGCACAGACTTTTCCCTTTTTTCACTCCCCCTTCCCCCATCACCCCCCCCCCCCCCCCCCCCCCCCCCCCCATCCTCCTGCGGCAAATAGCTCCTCAAACACGGTCACAAACATCCCCCACCTTTTCTCAAACTTCCCTGCTGAGCCCCTTAACTCACACTTTATCTTCTCTAACCTCAGGAAGTCATACAGGTCACCCAACCATGCTGCTAACCCCGGTGGTGATGCCGACCACCACTCCAGCAAAATTTGCCGCCGTGCAATCAGCGACCCGAAGGCCACGAAGGCCTTCCTCCTCTCTATGAGCTCCAGCTTCTCTGAAACCCCAAATATCGCCACCAAAGGGTCCGGGTCCACTCCCTCCTCCACTATCTTGGATAAGACCGCGACCACTCCCGCCCAGAATCTTCCCAATTTTTCACAACCCCAATACATGTGTGCGTGATTCGCTGGTCCCCGGCCACACCTCTCACACTCATCTGCTACCCCCTGAAAAAACCCATTCATTCTCGCCCGAGTCATATGCACCCTGTGCACCATCTTAAACTGTATCAGGCTCATCCTTGCACAAGAGGAGGTCCCGTTTACCCTTCGCAGTGCCTCTCTCCATACTCCCCAACTGATTTCCATTCCCAACTCCACTTCCCATTTCTCCTTGATCTTCACCACCCGCTCACCTCCCTGCTCCCCCAGCCACTTATATATATCCACAATTCTTCCCTCCCGTTCCACATCTGGATGCAGCAGTCGCTCCAGCAGGGTATTTCCCAGCAACCTAGGAAACCCCCTCCAGACCTTTTGTGCAAAGTCCCGAACCTGTAGATAGCTGAACTCACTACCCCTCGGCAGCTCTACCCTCTCCCTTAGCTCTTCCAGACTGGCAAACCCTTCCTCCAAATACAAATCCCTCACCTTGACCAGTCCCACTTCCCTCCACCTCCTGTATACACTATCCATCCCCCCCCCGGCTCAAACCAATGATTCTTGCACAGCGGCGTTAGCACCAACATATCTTCCATGCTAAAATGCCTCCTCAGCTGATTCCATGGCCGGGATTCTCCGAGCCTCCGCGCCGTAATCGTGCTTGGCGCGGGGGTGGAGAATGCGTGTCAGACCAACAATCGGGTCCGATGCCGCTCCTGTGATTCTCCGGGGACCGGTTCTCCGCCGACAACTGGCCGAGTTCCCACTCATTCCGAGGCCACCCTGGTGAGGGACGGGGGTGATCTGTCACCGAGGGGGGGGAGTGATAGGGGTTCCAGGACGGTCAGGCTCGCGATCGGGGGCCATCGACTGATGCGCACACGTGATCTCGAGGGGCCTATATTGTTGGGGCTGGCCCGCAGTGTAGGTCCGCCATGTTGCGCGGACCCGCAGCTGGAAGCACAGAACCCTGTATCGGCAGCCGGAGCTGCGAGGAGCACTGCGGGGCCCTGCTAGCCCCCTGCAAAATGGAGAATGCCCGTTTTCTCGCGGGCGTGGGTACATAGCCCCATTATCAGTGAATTCTGCCCATATCTTCACCGTGGACTGCGCCACTGGGCTCCCTGAATACCTACTCGGAACCATTGGCAATGCTGCCGTCACCATAGCCCTCAAACTAGACCCCTTACAAGATTCCTCATCCATCCTAACCCACTCTACCCCTTCTCCTTCACCACCGCCACACCTTGTCCACATTCACCACCCAATATTAATGAAGCAAGTTTGTAAACGCTGGTCATGCTAAATTTCCGATAGTGTGCAAAGATTAAGAGTAGGATTATAGGGTTAGCGGGATGGGGTGGTGGAGTGGGCCAAGCTAGGGTGCTCTTTCAGAGGGTTGGTGTAGGCTCATGGGCCAAATGGCCTCCTTCTGTATTCTATGACAATCCTCAGTAAAGGGACAGGTGAGTCTGCAACCACCTGTGATCATGTGGCCCAGTCAGTCTCACCTCTGAGTCACTAAGTAACTCATGAATTTTATCATGATACAATCCAAATGATCTGTGAAACTATCCATTGGCCAGTCACAAAAGCTCTGATGGCAACTCTGATGACTCCTCAGATACTGAAGCAGACCATGTCCAAATGCAGCAAGACCTGGACAATTTCCAGGCTTGTGTTGACAAGTGGCTAGTAACATTCATGACACGTAAGTGCCAGGCAATGCCCATCGCCAACAAGAGCGAATCTAACCATTGCTTCTTGACATTCAATGGCATTACCATCACTGAGTACTCCACTATTAACATCTTGGTGTTACTATTGATTAAAAGCGGAAATAGACGAGCCATATAAATACCGAGGCTACAAGAGCAGGTCAGATGCTCAGAATCCTGCAGCGAGTAACTCACCTCCTGACTTCCCAAAGCCTGTTCACCATCTACAAGTTTCAAGTCAGGAGTGTGATGGAATACCCTCCACTTGCCTGGATGAATGCAGACCAAACACCCGAGAAGCTCGACACCATCCAGGATAAAGCAGTTCACTTGATTGGCACCCCATCCATAAATATTCACTCCCTCCAAAACTAACACACAGTGGCAGCAGTGCAGAGGATGCACTGCAGTAACTCACCAAGGCACTTTCAACAGTCCCTTTCAAACCCACGACCACCAACAAGAGGGCTGAAGACACATGGGAACACCACCACCTGGAAGTTTCCCTCCAAGCTCCTCACCATCCTGACTTGAAAATATATTGTTGTTCTTTCACTGTCATTGAGTCAAAATCCTGGAACAACTCCCTCCCGAACTGCACAGTGGGTGCACCTACATTACACGGACTGCAGGGGTTCAAGAAGGCAGCTCACCAACACCTCTTTGAGGGCAATTAGAGGTGGGCAATAAATGCTGACATAGCCAGAGATGCCCACATTCCATGAATGAATAAAAAAAATATGTTTTCTCATGCCATTATTTGAATCACAATCGCTTTCAAGACAATCTATCAGGTTATCAAATTGTGGAGAGCAGAATAGCATAATTGCCAATCTCTCACTCGTATAGATTGGCTCTACAAGTAAATTGCATCTCTTAACTGCTTTATTAGATCACATTGATATGCATTCCAACAAAATGACTGCACTGCTGTGCTACAATCAATTCCCATGGTCACAACACTCCCGTTAACTAACTGTCAAAATAGCTCACTCAGAAAAATAAATAAATACATATAGTCACTTTGTAGTACAGAACTTGAGTACTGTTGGAAAAAGATACATACTATCAAAGTTTTTCATCTTGCACTCCTCAGGATAGCTTGCAAGAAATTTCCCAGTAAAGGGAAATTGACATGAGAAGAGAGTGCTATTTGGTTGGCAAGTGGACTCTGATTGATGGAAACACTGCGATGTTGAATGCAGCATGGAACAGTTAACTGCCCAGCTTTGTTCAATTTAAAACTGGGTAAGATGACTCTGATTGATCAAGGCATTGCCCTCGGGAGTAAACCAGGGAACTATAAAAATGGGGTGTGGGTAGTGTAGTGGTAATGTTGCTGAACTATTAATCTAGAGGCCCAGGCCAATGCCCTGGTGATATGAATTCAAATACTATCATGGCAACTGGTGGAATCTGAATTCGACGAATAAATCTGGAATGTCAAGCTGGTCTCAACAATGGTGATAATGAAACTATCAGCAATTTTTATTAAAAACCCATCAAGTTCACGAATACCCTTTAGGAAATGAAATCTGTCATCCAACATAATCTAGCTGATTATGGGTCTGTGAATCCAGACCCATAATGTGGCTGACTCTTTACTGCCCTCTGAAATGGCTGAACAAGTCACTAAGGACAATTAGGCTGGGGCAATAAAAGCTGGCCATGACAGCAATGACCACAACCCCATAAAGAATATATACTATGTATATCTAATGTGTTTTTTGTTCGTTCAAGGGATGTGGGCATCTCTGGCTGGGCCTGCATTTGTTTCCCATCCCTGAGAGCATTTAAGAGTCAACCACATTGCTGTGGGCCTGGAGTCATATGCAGGCTAAACCTGGTAAGGATGGCCGATTTTCTTCCCTGAAGGACATTAGTAAACCAGATGGGTTTTTACGACAATTGACAATGATTTCATGGCCACCTTTAGACTTCTAATTCCAGATTTTTATTGAATTCAAATTTCACCATCTTCCATGGCGGGATTTGAACCCAGGTCCCCAGAGCTTGACTCTGAGTCTCTGGATTACTAGTCCAGCAACAATACCACTACACCACTATCTCCCCTTGAATATATATTATATATGTAATATATATATATATCATCTCCAGTTGAACATTTGACTGATCAAAACACAATCCTATTGTAACAAATCATTCACAGTGTTTAGAATTCACAATCTCAGCGGAAAACATACCAATTGTCTGGATGGGAGTGACTAATATACTGACTGCTAAGTTTCCCTGGAGGCACTAGACCATTTCTGATGGTTAAAACTAATGGTTTGATTACACAGATACAGTTGGAGTTTAAGATTCAGTATTTATGCTTTATGCCCAAATATAATCTTAATGCAAGCATTACATTTTTTGTAAGTCAGTTATGTGTTTCTCAGTCTTATCTGTTAATCACAAATGTATAAAAATAAACTTTTCTGTGTTCTGATTAAAATCAAAGGTTTATGACACAACATCAGAGGTAAGTGTTGATTTTACAAATTAGCCCTCCCGGTACATTCTCAGAACTCCACATTCAAATCCCTGAAGCTCCATACTGGCATCACAAATATAATCTACTCATTTTTAAATGTTTTTCACAGGCTGTGGGTGCCACTGGCGAGGCCAACACTTTCATTGCCCGCCCCTAATTGTCCTTGAGAATATGGTGGTGAGCCACCTTCTTGAATTGCTGGCCTAACCATCGCCCTATGACATTCAGTGACATTACTATCACTGATTCCCCCACTATCAACATCCTGGAGGTTACCATTGACCAGAAACTGAAGTGGACTCGCCATATAAATACTGTGGCTACAAGAGCAGATCAAAGGCTAGGAATCCTGTGGCGAGTAACTCACCTTCTGATTCCCCACAGTCTGTCCGACATCTTCAAGGCACAAGTCAGGAGTGTGATGGAATGCATGCCTGGAGTATTGTGTACAATATCGATCTCCGTACCTAAGGAAGGATCGACTCACCTCCAAGGGGGTGCAACAAAGATTAACCAGCTTGATTCCTGGGTTGTGAGGGATGTCCAATGAGCAAAACAATGAGTAGAATTTGTCTATGTCTATCTTGAGTTCAGAAAAATGAAAGATGATCATATTGAAAGATATATGGGTGGGATTGTCCATCCCGCCAGCCCCATTTTCCGGCACGGCGTGCCCCTGCCTGCAGCGGGATCCTCTGGCCAGCCAATGGGGTTTCCCATTGTGGCCATCCCATGCCGTCAGGAAACCTGCAGGTGTGGGTGCGCTGGCCAAGCAGAGGATTCCGCCGACAGAGAGTCAACTTAACAGGCTGGTACTGAGAAACTACTTCTCCTAGGTGGGGAATAAAAAACTAGGGATGATAGTTTTGGGATAAGGGGCTGACCATTTAGGACTGAGAGTAGGCCAAATTTCTTCATTCAGAGAGAGTTGACGATTTTTGGAAATCTGTACCCTGGGGTCTGAGATCTTGTGACACAATCAGGAACACACCTGCCTCTAAGCCAGAAAGTCCATGTTTAAGCCACACTCCAGGACTTGATGGTCATGGAAGGAGCATTAAAAATGTGCCCCAATGTTAATCCTTCCAACATGCTCATGGCAGGTCATCAGAGCAGGAGAGATTCTTAATCAACCTTGTTTGATGTAGAGTGGTGCCCCTTAAGTTAAAACTACTTATCTCTCTCTAACATATAGAGATATCTATGATCCCTTGTGGACTCTTGCTAATTACTGCTGGACCCCAGAGGACAGTGGCTGCTCAGTTACTATTTAATTACAAGATTGAGATTGATAATTGTTTGGCCACTAACAGATTCAAGGGATTTTGGTATAGGGTAGGAAAGTGGAATGGATATAGAAATTCAACCATGGTCTTGTTAAATTTTGCAATAGGCTGAAGGGACTTACCACGACTGCAATTTATCATATTCTTATATATTAGTGTGCAGAGGCTTCACACAACCTTTTGAAATTCCTCTAACCATTACTTTAACAAAAGTATTAACTCATTTATTTTAAATACGTTAATGCCTCAAAAAGCAGACAGAATTGACATCTCAGACACATCAACCATTCATATTGTAATGGGGTAAACAAGAATGCCTAAGCTTTTATGTCAACTGCATTTCCAGGATGACCTAATACTACTCAAACATAGTTTTAAAATTCAAGCAAGATGAACTAACTTGAAATGCTCGATAACCTAATTCTGTCCTGTTTGGCTGCTGAACAGTGGTATGACACCAACTGAGTAATATTTCTGTGTTGTCTATTTTTAACTCAGGCAGTGAGCTTGATGTTCACACTACATCGTATCAAAGATTCCCTGTTGGCATTGCACCACTCAATTTCCTTGTATGCACGATAAACAAATTAAGTTGAAAAATCATAGCTATTTATCTTGGACAAACTATAAATATAGACTTCCATGGGATTGTGGAAATTTCATAGTCATTACCCTGTCTTCAGAAAACACTCTTGATTTTGTTGCTTTCTGGTTATGGCAAGTCTGGACTGCGCTAAATCGACATTTGCAAGTGAACTGTTGAAGATATGTCAATGTTATTTTTCAGTATGTATCCTCATACTTAATTGCAGTCCCAACTTTCTGTCAGTATGCTTTGTAAATAAAGTGCTTCCATGCATATATAATATGGGGCAAAGATCTGTTTTGAAAAATATTTTTATTCAAATGTAAAATTTTAACATATAACATATGTAAGGAGGAGGAGGTGTTAGCAATTTTGGAAAATGTCAAAATAGATAAGTCCCCTGGGCCAGATGGGATTTATCCTAGGATTCTCTGGGAAGCCAGGGAGGAGATTGCAGAGCCTTTGTCCTTGATCTTTATGTTGTCTTTGTCGACAGGAATAGTGCCGGAAGACTGGAGGATAGCAAATGTTGTCCCCTTGTTCAAGAAGGGGAGTAGAGACAACCCTGGTAATTATAGACCTGTGAGCCTTACTTCGGTTGTGGGTAAAATGTTGGAAAAGGTTATAAAAGATAGGGTTTATAATCATCTTGAAAAGAACAAGTTGATTAGCGATAGTCAACACGGTTTTGTGAAGGGTAGGTCATGCCTCACAAACCTTATTGAGTTTTTTAAGAAGGTGACCAAACAGGTGGATCAGGGTAAAGCTGTTGATGTGGTGTATATGGATTTCAGTAAGGCGTTTGATAAGGTTCCCCACGGTAGGCTATTGCAGAAAATAAGGAAGTATGGAATTGAAGGTGATTTAGCGGTTTGGATCAGTAATTGGCTAGCTGAAAGAAGACAGAGGGTGGTGGTTGATGGCAAATGTTCATCCTGGAGTTCAGTTACTAGTGGTGTACCGCAAGGATCTGTTTTGGGGCCATTGCTGTTTGTCATTTTTATAAATGACCTGGAAGAGGGTGTAGAAGGATGGGTTAGTAAATTTGCAGATGACACGAAGGTCGGTGGAGTTGTGGATAGTGCTGAAGGATGTTATAGGATACAGAGGGACATAGATAAGCTGCAGAGCTGGGCTGAGAGGTGGCAGATGGAGTTTAATGCGGAAAAGTGTGAGGTGGTTCACTTTGGAAAGAGTAACAGGAATGCAGAGTACTGGGCTAATGGCAAGATTCTTGGTAGTGTAGATGAACAGAGAGATCTCGGCATCCAGGTACATAAATCCCTGAAAGTTGCCACCCAGGTTAATAGGGCTGTTAAGAAGGCATATGGTGTGCTAGCCTTTATAAGCAGGGGGATTGAGTTTCGGAACCACAAGGTCATGCTGCAGCTGTACATAACTCTGGTGCGGCCGCACCTGGAGTACTGCATGCAGTTCTGGTCACCACATTATAGGAAGGATGTGGAAGCTTTGGAAAGGGTTCAGAGGAGATTTACTAGGATGTTGCCTGGTATGGAGGGAAGGTCTTACGAGGAAAGGCTCAGGGAATTGAGGTTGTTTTCGTTAGAGAGGAGAAGGCTGAGAGGTGACTTAATAGAGACATATAAGATAGTCAGAGGGTTAGATAGGGTGGACAGTGAGAGTCTTTTTCCTCGGATGGTGATGACCAACACGAGGGGACATAGCTTTAAATTGAGAGGTGATAGATATAGGACAGATGTCCGAGGCAGTTTCTTTACTCAGAGAGTAGTAGGGGTGTGGAACGCCCTGCCTGCAACAGTAGTAGACTCGCCAACTTTAAGGGCATTTAAGTGGTCACTGGATAGACATATGGATGAAAATGGAATAGTGTAGGTCAGATAGGCTTCAGATGGTTTCACAGGTCGGCGCAACATCGAGGGCCGAAGGGCCCGTACTGCGCTGTAGTGTTCTATGTTCTATGTTCTATATAAAACACATAACATTCACAAAATAAAAACAACCCAAAACAAGATTGTCGACCTGGGCAGGACCAGAACATGAGTACGTAATTGACTAGGACCCTCCCGTACTACTCATAAATATCCTACACCCCTCAAACAACCAGCTCATCCTTGACTTAGTCAGGTGCATTCTGGGCACTACCATATCATGATGCTACTGTATCAACCCCAGCCTCGCACACACATTGTGTACTGGCGAAAAGAACGAATACTCCCTCTCCCATGGGTGCAGAAACCTCTACGGGTCCACCTTCCCCATCTCCCTCATAAACACAGACAAAACCAATTCACCCCCCCCCCCCCCCCCCCCCCCCCGTACTAATACGTACCTAAGCCCCTCCTCCATCTGGAACCTCACTCTCTTACCCACCAGTATCACTACCCCCCAAGCCCTGCTGTCAAAGCCTAAGTGGAATACCTGACTTACCCAGCCTTTCTGCAGCCTCACCTGGTCCTTCACCCTCAGATGGGTCTCCTGCAACAGCAACACGTCGGCGCTTCAAATGCGCAAACTCTTGCTCGCTTCAACGGTCCGCCCTACCCTTGCACATTCTACACCACCACCCAGTCCGGGGTTCTCTCACATCTCCCCTGCCCCTCCTGTCAGTCATAACCGCTACTCCTGGCCCCGCCCAGCAAGCAGGACCTAGCCTTCCCCTAGTCACCATTAGGCACCTGCTCCTGCCCCTCACCCCAGAAAACCCCAGCCGCTTCCTCTCACAACCACCTCACAGTATCGTCCACACACATACACCATTCACCCTTCCCAAGCCCATGGAAAGGGAGAAAAATCTACAGATTGTGCCCACTTATAGGACATAAAATGGGGTCAAAACATGTCAATTCAGTAGCCCAATTTACGTAGGCATTGATCTCATTTGTACACCTCATTTTGAAACAGACATAAGACCCCTTGAATAAGCTAATTAAAGGTTTAATGCCTGTTGAAAACCCCTGCAGAAATTAATTCCAGATGAGTGAGGTGAGTGCCAGGTCACGTGAATCCTCAGCAGCCTGCCAACCAGGAGCAAAAATGGAAAATCTTTTAAAAAAGATAAACTCTTCCAGTGGAATGAGGAGAAGTAGTAGTGTTCCACTGAATTTATGGGTGTTGAACTTGCACATCCCCCTCCCCCAAACCCCTTCCTGAGACATCACAGAACTGTACCAGCAATGTCGGAACCTGAAATTGGATTCTCGTGTTGGGCCAGCTGCCTGTAAAGGTGTGACGGGCTCACCCTGTTTATGCAGATAAGGGTATGTATTTTTCACTCCTGTGTCATAGCATGTTCAGCTACATAACTTTAACAGAACGATTTCTCACAGATAACAGCCATCATAGATAACTATCAAGCTCAGCAGGACACACAATCCCACTGGACTCAGATAACCCGAGTCTACTCCTCAATCCTATACCTTCACAATTCCTATCCTAGCAAGCCTGATCAAGTGGATAAAGGGATGAAATGATATGGGAATGGGGTTGGTAAATGTGTCAGAACTGATTACTGACATGGAGGTAAAACAAAAATGAATCGGATGGTCGAATGATGTAATTTTGTGGTGTTACTCCTATTTACAACTAATAATAATAATAATTGCTTATTGTCACAAGTAGACTTCAATGAAGTTACTGTGAAAAGCCCTTAGTCGCCACATTCCAGCGCCTGTTCGGGGAGGCCGGTGTGGGAATTGAACCCGCGCTGCTGGCATTGCTCTGCATTACAAGCCAGCTGTTTAGCCCACTGTGCTAAACCAAGATCTTGGTCTATGTGTGCCTTCTATTTACTAAAGAATGCAATCAGAACCATATTTTAATATTACATCGACAAAATTAGAGCCATGGATTTAGTTATTTAACTAGAATTAATACTTTAAAATGCATTTTTTATGTTTTTGATTATTTTTTAAAAAACATTTTACCTGCAAGCTGGGCAGCAGGAGACACACTAATTTTAATAATAACACAGCTGGCTGTGACTTCATGCCAGTAATGTAATTTCAGGGTTGTAATATGTAAGATAAAGGATTAACGGTTGGGATATGCCATGGGATCTTGGGATACATTGGGGTATGATATAGATGATGAGATGCCATTATGTCAGTCATGGCTGTTTAGCACACTGGGCTAAATTGCTGGCTTTGAAAGCAGACCAAGGCAGGCCAGCAGCACGGTTCGATTCCTGTAACAGCCTCCCCGAACAGGCGCCGGAATGTGGTGACTAGGGGCTTTTCACAGTAACTTCATTGAAGCCTACTCGTGACAATAAGCGATTTTCATTTCATTTCATATGTCAGATACAGAGAGATTGGCACACCATTCCGAGGAGCAAAATGCCTCCTCTGTAACCTGTTTACAGAGAGTGCCATTCCGAGAGTCCATTGACAGAGAGACCATTTCAGAACATAACAAACTATTCAAACTTCTCTCTCACATCATTAACGTCACTTAATTGAATTATTGCCTTGTCAATTCCTATGAATTTTCCTGTACTTGCACAATGTTTGATAATAGTTGCAAATTACTGAAATTTCATTCCAGCGTCACGCTGGTGCGATAACATCATCTTTTGTTTATCTTGCCATTTTCCATCATTTCTAGCATCTGTATTCTAACAGCTAAAAATATATATCTTGTATATTTTTGACAAATGCAATGGTGAAAACCGGCATATAGGGGGCAATCAATGATAGGGAAGCAATGGTGGTCGTGAAGTTCATTTACTTAAGGCTTGGACAAATCTTAAAGAAAACTATTTTCTTGATTTCCCTGTTCTTAAGTAGCCCTTCATTAAGCAGAGGTCAATTTGTATTTGAAAAGTGGGAAACAGTTTTGATCAGCAGCAAAATTAAATATTTCTGCTTTGCATATCCGATCAAGCCGATATATTGAGTGGGGTTTTACGCTCCCTATCAATGGCGAGCATCATGCCGGACATTTCAGACAAATGCAACGAATTGCCAAAAGTCAGTTTCGAACTTATGCAAAAAATGGTTTGCAATATCCTGCTCTTTATTTTCATGGCTCCTTACTTAAATACACCCAAATATCATACAATTCAGGTTGGAGCACAGGAATGGCAATAAATGTCACAATGGGATCAAGGATTAGAGCAGGGCGAAGGAGGAAGGGCAGTGATGGCATAGTGGCATTGTCACTGGACTATTAATCCAGAGACCAAGGATAGTGACCTGGGTTCGAATCCCACCATGGCAGGTTGTGTAATTCAAATTCAATAAAATATCTGGAATTAAAAGTCGAATGGTCACTATGAAACCATTGTCGATTGTCATAAATAAAAACCCATCTGGTTCACTAAAGTCCTTTCGGGAAGGAAATCTGCCATTCTTACCTGGTTTGGCCTAAATGTGACTCCAGACCCACAGCAATTTGGTGACTTTTAAATGCCTTCTGAAATGGCTTGGCAAGCCACTCAGTTGTAAACACAAAAACGGAATGAAACCAGATAGACCACTCGGCATTGACACAGGCATCACAACGGCCAGCCCAGCCCTGTCAACCTTGTAAAGTTCTCCTTACCAACATCTGGGGGCTTGCTCAAAGTTGGGAGAGCTGTCTCACAGACTAGTCAAAGTCACAGAATCATACCTTACACAAATGTCACAGACACCACTGGGTATGTCACCAGCAGAGCAGCAGAGGTGATGGCACCGTGGTATACCGTCGGGAGGGATTTGCCCTGGGAGTCCTCAACATCGACTCTGAATCCCATGAAGTCTCAGGTGAAACATGGGTAAGGAAACCAGCTGCTGATAGCCACGTACCGCGTACTGATGAATCAGTACTCCTCCATGTTGAACACCATTTGGAGGTAGCACTGAGTGTGGTAAGGGCGCAGAATATGTAAAGAACAAAGAAAGGTACAGCACAGGAACAGGCCCTTTGGCTCTCTAAGCCTGAGCCGACCTTGCTGCCCGTTTAAATTAAATCTTCTACAACCAGGGTCCATATCCCTTTATTCTCATCCTATTCATGTATGTGTCAAGATGCCCCTTAAACATCTCTATCGTCCCTGCTTCCACCACCTCCTCCAGCAGCAAGTTCCAGGCACCTATTACCCTCTGGGTGAGGGACTCCAATGTCCATCACTAAGAGTGGCTCAGGAGTACCAGCACAGACTGAACTGGCTGGGTCGTAAAGGACATAAGCAAATCCACAACAAACGCATCAGATCTAAGCTCTGTCATCCTGCCGCATCCAGCTGTGAATGGTGGTGGACAATGAAACAACTCACTGGAGGAGGAGGTTCTACAAATATCCTCACCCTAAATGATGGAGGAGCCCAGGACATATATGCAGAAGACAAGGCCGAGACATTCGCAACAATCTTCAGCCAGAAGTATTGAGTGGATGATCCATTTTGGTCTCCTCCTCCCAGCATCACAGATATCAGTCTTCAGCCAATACGATTCACTCCACATAATATCAAGACATGGCTGAAGGCACTGGATACTGCAAAGGCTATCGGCCCTGACAATATTCCGGCAATAGTACTGAAGACTTGTGCTCAGAACTTTCTGCACCCCTCGCCAAGCTGTTCCAGTACAGCTACATCACTGGCATCTACCCCCGCAATGTGGAAAATTGCCCAGGTGTGTCCTGTAGACAAGAAACAGGATAAATCCAACCCAGACAATTACTGCCCTATCAGTCTACTCTCCATCACCAGCAAAGTGATGGAAGGAGTTATCAACAGTACTATGAAGTGGCACTTAGTCAGCAATAACCTGCTCACGGATGCTTAGTTTGGATTCTGCCAGGGTCACTCTGCTCCTGACCTCATTACATCCTTGGTTCAAACATGGACAAAGGAGCTGAATGCCAGAGGTGAAGTGAGAGAGACTGCCATTGACACCAAGGCAGCATTAGACCAAGTATGGCATCAAGGGGCCCCAACTAAACAGGAGTCAATGGGAATCAGGGTGAAAATTCTCCACTGGTTGGAGTCATACCTGGCACAAAGGAAGATTGTTGTGGTGGTTGGAGGCCAATCGTCTCATCACTGCAGGAGTTCCTCAGGGTAGTGTCCTAGGCCCAACCAGTTTCAGCTGCTTCATCAATGACCTCCCTTCCATAAGGTCAGAAGTGGGGATGTTGGCAGATGACTGCACAATGTTCAGCACCATTCAATACTTCTCAGATAATGAAGCAGTCCATGTCGAAATGCAGCAAGACCTGAACAATATACAGACTTGGGCAGACAAGTGCCAAGCTACATTCATACCACTTTAGTGGCAGGCAGTGACCATCTCCTACAAGCGAGGACCTTGACATTCAGTGGCATTACCATCACTGAATCCCGGACAATCAACATTCTGGGGGTTACCATTGATTAGAAACTGAACTGGACTAGCCATATTTTGTTTTGTTAAATTTAATGTACCCAATTATTTTTTTTCCAATTGAGGGGCAATTTAGCGTGTTCAATCCACCTACCTTGCACATCTTTGGGTTGTGGGGGTGAAACCCACGCAAACACGGGGAGAATGTGAAAACTCCGCATGGTCAGTGACCCAGAGCCGGGATCGAACCTGGGACCTCGGCGCCGTGAGACAGCAGTGCTAACCCACTGCGCCACTGTGCTGCCCTGGACTAGCCATATTAATACTGTGGCTACCAGAGCTGGTCAAAGGCGAGGAATCATACAGTAAGTAAATCCTGGAATTCCCTCCCTAACAGCACTGTGGGTGTACCTACACCTCAGGGACTGCAGAGGTTCAAGAAGGCAACTCATCACCACCTTCTGAAGGCAAAATAGGGGTGGGCAGCTAGGGATGGGCATAACCAATGACGCCCATGATTAATTGCAAGGAGAGAATCCTGTGCACAATGATCCTCCAACATGATGGGATGGATCTTAATTATCACAAGGGATGCTAAAAGCTGGTCTGCTAGTAAATCCTCAGCAACACCATTTTTCAAACTGACATAATGACGCAGTTGAAAAGGAAGGAATGAAAGGAATTGCCAGGGGAGGGCTCTCAGAGCTGTGGGAGCACTTGTGGGACAATTGAAGGTGTATCCTGATGCACTATCAATTACGACCAGACAAGAGTAGAGAATAATCAAGGCTTTATTACGCAGAGATGTGGAGCCTCCCACAGCTGTTGCCAAAATGGCTGCAGCTCGGAGAGCCGACACATTTATACTCCGCCTACTGGGCAGAGCCAGCAGGCAGGGACCTACCCCCGTACCTGTAGTACAGGGGCCTTACCGTAATACCCTCGTATGCAGTATACACAATATAACAGTGGTGACTACCACATTCACCCCCTGTTAAAAAAGAGTCCAGCGGGGGTGGTGGAAACTATTTACACACAGGTTGTTTAAAATTTAAGAAAGAGGTTACAAATTTAGACGATTGGGCGCCTTGATCCGTCGTTGCGAGTGCCGCAGTTCTGGTGGCGATTCAGGCGTCGGTTTGGTTGTCGATGACTCCGGGAGCGTGTCGACCTCATCTTCATCCCCGGGCGGGACCAAGGGGAGGGCGGATCGCCCTGGAGCGGGGACTGTGGCGGGGTGCGCCGGGGAGAGGAAGGGTGGTGCCGGGGCAGAAGGGAAGGGTGTGTGAGGACCCAGCTGGCGCCAGGTCCCTGAGGGAGACTGTGTCTTGGCGCCTGTCGGGGTACGCAACTGCGGGTTCATGTGGAGTAGCTGTACCCTCTCAAGCAACAGGTCCGCCTTGTGGACCGCACGTGCTTGCGGAGGAGAACGGGTCCTGGAGCTGCCAGCCATATTGGGAGCGAAACCCGGAGGTGGACTTCCTAGGGAAGGCAAAGAGACGTTCATGGGGAGTTTCATTAGTCGCAGTGCAAAGGAGCAACCGAATGGAGCGAAGGGCATCAGGGAAGACCTCCTGCCAGCGAGAGGCTGGGAGATTTCTGGACCATAGGGCCAGCTGGATGGTCTTCCAGACCATCCCATTCTCCCGCTCCCAATCTGGACTCCTCTATATCGGAGAGACCAAACACAGACTCGGTGATCGCTTTGCTGAGCATCTTCAGTCTGTGCGCATTCAGGATCCTTACCTTCCTGTTGCTTGCCATTTTAGCAAAAGACCCTGCTCCCATGCCCACATGTCTGTTCTTGGCCTGCTGCAATGTTCCAGTGAAACGCAACGCAAACTGGAGGAGCAACATCTCATCTTCCGGTTAGTCATGCTACAGCCTTCCGGTCTCAACATCGAATTCAACAACTTCAGATGATCAGCCCCACCTCGACCCATTTGTTTTCATTTCATTTTAACTGTCTTTTACCATTTCTTTCTTTCTTAATATACATTTAATTCCCCCCCCCCCCGAATCGTATCCACCTTTCCCCTCTTTGCTTCCCCCTTTCCATCCCCCCACACCTACAGTTCATCCTCTGATGTTAGTTTCCCTGCTGTTTGTCCTTTCACATCTTTTGTCCTCTCTGGGGACTGCCATTAACACTCTTTCCCCTTGGGATCTGTAGCTATTAGCACCCAGTTTCCTTGGGTTTCTGTGGCTATGACTCATCTTTCATTCCTACTCCACAGTATAAATATTTCCCACTTTTAGCATAGCCAATCCACCTAACCTGCACATGTTTGGACTATGGGAGGAAACCGGAACACCCAGAGGATACCCACGCACACACATGGAGAACGTGCAGACTCCGCACAGACAGTGACCTAAGCCAGGAATCGAACCTGGGACCCTGGAGATGTGAAGCTATGTGAAGCAATTGTGTTAACCACTGTGCTGCCAGCATGGTAGCATAGTGGCTAGCACAATTGCTTCACAGATCCAGGGTCCCAGGTTCGATTCCCGGCTTGGGTCACTGTCTGTGCGGAGTCTGAACGTTCTCCCCGTGTTTGCATGGGTTTCCTCCGGGTGCTCCGGTTTCCTCCCACAGTCCAAAGATGTGCAGGTTAGGTGGATTGGCCATGGTAAATTGTCCTTCGTGTCCAAAATTGCCCTTTGTGTTAGGAGGGGTTACTGGGTTGTGTGGATAGGAGGGAGGTGTAGGCTTGGGTAGGGTGCTCTTTCCAAGAGCCGGTGCAGAGTCAATGGGCCAAATGGCCTCCTTCTGCACTGTAAATTCTATGTTCCTTTGGTTAGTCAGGGAACACATGTTACACAGGCATCCGCACTGACAGCATTTTCAAACCAATAAGGAAAGATACTTCACTGGTTTTGATTTAACGAATCTAATTTTTGTTGTCGTAATACCATTTGGAAAAATCTTTATTATTTATGAGTAAAATTTCGCTGATTCAAAATGGTGTGTCTTAACTGGAGAAGGGCATACAGCTCACCATGTGGGGCGAGATTCTCTGCAAATGCGGAGAGTCGTAAAGGCTGCCGTGAAACTGGCCGTGTTTCACGGCAGCCTTCACGCCCGTTCCTGGGACCCGATTCCCCCCCCCCCATCGGGGCTAGGAGCGGGACCCCGGGAATCACGGCGTCGCGGCCTTAACGACCGTCGTTAAGGCTGCGCGCCAAGATGACACGCGGCTGGCGTCTGTATGACATCAGCCGCGCATGCGCAGGTCGGAGCCGGCTCCAACCCACGCATGAACGGGTGACGTCATCACACCATTATGCGCGGTTTCGCATTTCTCCACCGCCGCCCGACAAGATGTGGCGGCTTGATCTTGTCGGGCGGTGGAGGGGAAATAGTGCGCCCTTTTGGACGCAGGCCCGACGATCGGTGGGCACCGATCGCGGGCCTGTCCCCTCCCAAGCACAATGGTGGTGCTCCCACCCCAAACGGGTCTCTGGATGTCCCAAACGGGCATCCAGCACCCATTTTTACGACGGCAGCAAGCAGGTGTGTTTGCTGCCGTGGAAAAACGGGCGTAAAGGCCCGGTCGCTCGGCCCATTGGCCGCGGAGAATCGCCACTCGCCGTAAAAAACGGCGAACGCCGATTCGTGACGGGGTCGGGCGAGGGGGGGGGGTGAATAGCGGGAGGGCGCAAAAAATGTCGGGAGCCCTCCCGCTATTCTCCCAACCGGCGTGGGCAGCGGAGAATCGGAGAATTCAGAGCTCGCTATTTTTTGTGACAGTTTAAAAGATGAAAATGATAACAACTGCAGTGAGAGCCCTCAAGATAGATCATCCTTTCCTCCAAATATTTTTGGCAGATACAAGTTTCTGCTTTTAGAACAAGTTTGATAAAAGAAAATCCACTGAAGGCTAAGTTTGGCTCATGAACAGATTTAACACCCATTCATTTAATGGCATTGATTTGTCAAATTGGACTTTCTTCAATTCTTAGGTGACAGTGCGGAGTCTGCACGTTCTCCCCGTGTCTGCGTGGGTTTCTTCTGGGTGCTCAGGTTTTCGCCCATAAAGTCCCAAAAGACACACTTGTTAGGTGACTTTGGCATTCTGAATTTTCCCTCAGTGTACCCAAGCAGGTGCCGTAGTGTGGCGACTAGGGGCTTTTCACAGTAACTTCATTGCAATGTTGATGTAAGCCGACTTGTGATACTAATAAAGATTATTATTATTATACTGAAAGAGGTAGATAAAGTGAGATATCTTGGTGTGCAAGTACACAGGTTCCTTTAGGTAGCAGTACAGGTGGATAAGGGTGTAAAGGTGGCATATGGAATGCACTCCTTCATTGGCAGAGGTATAGAATACAAAAGTAGGGATATAATGATGGAACTGTATGACACTGGAATATTGTGTGCAGTTCTGGTCACCACATTACAGGAAGGATGTAATTTCTCTGGAGAGAGTGCAGCGAAGATTTACCAGAATGTTGCCTGGGCTAGATAATTGGTAGCTATGAGGAGATATTGAATAGGTTGATGTTGTTTTCCTTGGAACAGAGAAGGCTGAGGGATGGCATATTTGAGGAATACAAAATTGTGAGAGGTAGAGATAGAGTAGACAGGAGGAACCTGTTTCCCTTGGCAGAAAGGTAAAAAGCCAGGGTCCATAGATTCAAGTTAAGTGGCAGAAGGATTAGAGGGTACTTGAGGGAAAACACTTTTACACAGAGCGTAGTGGGTGTCTGGAATTTGCTGCCTGAGTTGGAGGTGGAGGCAGAGATCAGAAACTCTTAAAAAGTACCTGGATCTGCACCTTAAGTGCTGTAAGCTACAGGGCGATGGACCGGGTGCAGGAAGGTGGGATTAGAAAGGGCACCTGAGTGTCTTTGGGTTGGCAATGACAAGATGGGCTGATTGGTCCCCTTCTGTGCTGTATCATTTCTATGGTTCTATGGAAGTGGAGTGGGGAAGGCAAAAGGACTTTCCATAAATTTCCAAAAGTCCCTATATACAGGAGAGCCACTAAAGGTCTGGCTAATGGCAAATGTGACACACTTGTTCTGGAAAAGGTGTAGGGGCATTCCTAGTGAGAATCAGAGAGAATAATCAGGAAAAAGAATCAACAGGAACATGGTGAGGTTTGAGTTAAAGAGAACTAGTATGGATTTGTAAAAAGCAGATCATGCTTGCCTGATATGAACGATTTTTTTGTCAAAATAGCAGAGAAGGTTGATGAAGAGAATGCATGGTTGTTGTGCTAAAATGGCAAACAGCCTGAATCTTGGCCCCGATACAGACCCGGGCCCTTTAAATTCAGAATAGGACATTTAAAATTAAACCATGGTCAGAACCACAGAGAGGCCTGATGGGAACTGAAGGACCAAGTTCGAATCTGCTGGACAGAGATAGACAAGCCAGGGCAATCTGGATTTGCCCTGTAAACATACGATCAGAGATAATTGGTCCTATTCAGATAGATTGATTGTTGTGGATTGCCCAGATGCAGCCAGACTTTCCCTAGTATGGGATAAGGCTATGTGCGGGCAATGCAGCTGAGGATAGAGCCCTGGGGGACGGGCAGTTCCTGGTATCCTGCAGAGTTGTAATCGGCAACTCCATTGGGTGTTGTGACCCCCACCCAATGACTCATTGACTGAGGGCTAGAGAAACTTCTGGAACGGTGCGAAGAGGGGAATAAGGAGAGACAGCCAGAGACAAACGGAGAAGACTCAACGGCAGACCAGAGTACAGATGGAAGAAGCATGTGACACCCACCTTTGCAGAAGAGGGCCCTGACATCACTGAGGCTCAGAGAATTGGTCCCGCAGCTCGATCAAGTTCATCGGACGTCTAGTATTAGAATCTAGCGCGGATAAGGGGCGGGATTCTCCAATCCTGGGGCTAAGTGTTGACACCATCGTAAACACCGGAGCGGTTTACAATGGCGTCATCTGGCCCCTAGGATCAGCGATCCTGCGCCGCACAAGGGGCCAGCACGACACTGGAGCGCTTCACGCAGCTTGAACTGCCGATATGGCCGGCGCGAGTTCGCGCATGCGCACCACAGCCGGGGCGAATTTGCGCATGCACGTGGGTTGCCGTCTCCGTGCCGGCACCGAAGCAACACGGCAGAGGCCTACAGGTGCCCGGCACAGAGAAACATAGTCCCCCACTGGGATAAACCCGCCCGCCGATCGGGAGGCCCCGATCGTGGGCCAGGCCACCGTGGAGGCCCCCCACCAGGCTGCCCCGCCGCTGCCTGAACGCCGAGGTCCAGCCGGGTAGGACCACATGAGAACGACGCCGTGGGGACTTGGCCAAACTCAGCGGGCACTCGGCCCATCGCGCAGGGAGAATCGCGCGTTGAGCGACCCGACCGCTCCGGCGCCATTGCCGGCAATTCTCCGGTCACCAGAGAATCGGCGGGCCGGCGTTGGAGCGGCGTTGTGGGATTCGCGCTCCCCACGCGATTCTCCGATCCAGTGCGGGATAATTTGGGAGAATATTTGTTTTATTGTGTTTGTGAATAAATTTGGGAAAAACCGTGAACCTGTGTTTGTCCTTTATTCGTCTCGTAAATATGGGCAACTGGGTAAATAGTCTTACTAATAAACTGGTCGATGTATCTGATAATTTATAGATAACAGTGGCATCCCTGGATGTTTTTTGATTAGAAGTGACCCAGTTGCTCCAAATTCAAACCCCCAACCTTGTATCCTCTAACATCCAGCCTGAGCCTAAATTAAGAGGAATGTCGCCCCACGTGACAGCCAGGATTCAAGTGAGTGGACAAGAGTACAGGCATCCGATCAGTAAATTGGGCCATAAATCAGGTGTCTGCAACACGAGGTGAATAAACTACATAATCAGAACTTGGATAGTCAAGGGAGTTGGGAAATCTCTGTGGGAGGGAAGTTAGTGAAAGCCGAACCCCTACCCAGGTCTATTCACACACACCCATGACGAACCCTAGGGAGAGAGAGAGAGGATTCGACATGGTAGGCCATGCCAAATCAGAAGAAATACTTAGGAAATACCTAAACAAGAAATGGCCCAAATGGGTAGAATTGTGTAAGACACCAATGTCGGGGGCTAGATTCTCCACTCCCTGACACCGAAATCACGTTTGGTGAAGGGGCAGAGAAACCGTTTTGGCTCCAAAATCGGGAGCGCCTCCGGTTTTTGAATTATTCGCCCCCTGAAAATCAGCGTACTCGAGGAGTACACCATGCCGAGTATCCACCGCCTCAGGCCATTGCCTGAGGCCTGCCCCGAGATGCTCTGTTGCCGACTAGCTGAAAAATGGAAAATTAAAATCACAATTGTCTAAAATGAAATGGGATAATATATGCCTTCAGGGGATAGTGATCTCGGGGAAGAGTGGGATGACATAGAGGAGAAAGCCTGAGAACATGCCAATTCTGACAATTCGTAGGAATCCCTTCCCCTGTTCCAGATGATGGAACTATCGGTACCCCCTGAAAATCTCCCCGCCCCATGAATCCGCTCACCACCACGTGGCGAGACAGCCAGAATGCTAACATTACATATGACACTCCGTACACCATAGCGCAACTGGCCGACATCGCCAGGACAGTTGAGGCGTTTGAGCCAAACAGAGATCCAAATGCATTCTTCGAGAATACAAGCAATCAGACGGGTTTGCATGGGTTAGATGATGTGGAGGAGGTAAAACCAGTATTAATGTGCTTCAGGCTAGTCGTATGCTTTGCCTTGCCCAATCCCCAAATTGTAGGTGGTCGGGGTGGTGGGGGGGGGGGGGGGGGGGGGGGTGACATGAGAAGAAATAAAGGCTGTAATTTTGACTCCCGTAGTATATGATAGAGGGGCCCCAGAGGAGACCTGGATACGTGCAGAGAAAAGATCACCCAACCGCAGACAGCAGTCGCTTGTGGACTCAATTTACAGCAGTTTTTCAGCAGTTAGACTGAGCCCAGTTAAACGAGCAGAGCCAGTCCAATTGGATCCAAACGCTAGGCTTACATGTCACCGAAGGGAGTCAGAAGACAAGTGAGAATTTTGACCAGCCGACGGCACAAATAACAAGGCATGGGTGATCCGGAGGATTGGGAGGGGGAAGTACAGGAGCTAGATAAGCCCAAACCCACGAGGGTGGGGAGAATGAACCCTGTTCAAACAAACTCTCACCACAGCCCAGTGTGATGGAATGAGTGGGGGACAGGAATAGGGGAGGTAACTACAGAGGGTACCCACCCCCATATGCTCCTCCCACCCCTCGAGAGGACCCCAGGTAGTCACCTCCATCGGAACAATATTACAATTGTGGCCAGACAGGACACTATGTTAGAGAAATGTAGGGCACCCCGCCAACACCAACAGACACACCAACGGTTTCCCAAACAGATCCCGACCCATACCTGTGAAGGGACCCGCCTGATCCCAGTGGAGCAAACCGACAATCCATACAGCCTGTACTCCCAGCTGGACACAGAACCTACGGTATCAGGCCTCACTGACTTGGGTCTGTACTGCAATTGTGTAGGGAGACCCTTGGTAAAAGGCGAGGTAGGAGGCTACCCCGTTGAGTCCTGTGGTGTACAGGGAGATCCCGTACTACCCTTAATATGACTTGGATGACATGTGGTGCACCCATAAGAGGATCATGCTAAGTGGTTTTACAGGACACTTACAGTATGGGTCCGAGGCATATCCATTAGAATCCAGGTTGGGAGACATGGTGTGCTATCCCCCAGCCATTTTAGTCAGCCTCCACCCTAAAGCAGAACATATCCTGGATTCCAATTTCAGTGGGAAATGTAATCTCTCCTTTGACCTGGCAAATTGTTGTATATGGTTGAAGGCCCAACAGAAGTAGCCACGGGGAGCTATGTAGATAGGATTTCCACAATTAGGGAGCAATGGATAAAACCACCAGACATGATGGATAACCTGGTAGCCCAGGGAATGATTGCGAAGAACACACAAGCATTTGCAAACCATAACCATGACTGTCGCCGGATGACAGGTAAGCTATTATAGAAGGCCCCAAACCCATATCCCAAAAAACAGTACAGCTTCGCCAAGCAAGCTGAGGGGAGGTGACCAAAGTCATCAACAATTTATTACAGCAGGAAGTCCTGTTGCACTCACCAATAGTTCTTCAATTTCGCCGGTAAGAAAACCAGATGGGGTCATGGAGGCTAAAGATCGATTACCGGGAAATGAATAGAACAATCCTGAACACAGCCCCCATGGTAGCGACTAGCCCTGAAGCTATGATGAGGCAGGCCCCACACGCCAAGTATTTCATGATGCTGGGCATCAGCAACGGTTTCTGGTTGATTCCCTAAGACCGCCAATGTCAATATAAGTTTGTATTCACCTTTCAGGGGCAGTAATATACTTGGACATGCCTGCCACAGGGCTTCCATAACTTGCCCTCCATAATTCACCAGAGATTCGGACACCCAAATGTTTGATGCAGTATGTGGACGATCTCCAGCTCAGACTGAAACCAGGGGGATCATCTTAAACTGTTCAAGGAATTGCTGAACCTCCTCACAATGCTAAGCCTACAAACCAACCCCAAAAAGCCCAGATTATGAGATCAAAGGTCTCATACTTGGGGACAGTAGTGACCAAGGGAGCAGTACGAAATAGAAAGGAAGCGGATCAAGTCAGTAACATCCTTCCCCTGCAAAAGGATGTAAACTTGTTGCCTCATTTCCAGGTTTGGTGGTGTACTGCCAAAACCACATTGACAGTTTCGCCACCAAAGCCGCCCCCTCTAGTAGACCTCTTAAAGAAAAATGCCCCGTGGGAGTGGACCAAGCACCACACACAGGCTGTCTCGGAGTTAAAACAGGCCCTAGCGCTGGCCCTAGCACTGCAACTACCTAACCGTCCTAACGCAAACTTCCCCTTTGCACTAGTCGTAGCGGCCACAGATAGCACACTTGCAACCATATGTCTGCAGAAACAACATGGGAGACGCGGGCCGGTAGCCTATGCCTCCCGGCTCCTAACCCCAGTCGAGCAGTGTTTGTCAGTGTTCGAAAAGCACCTTTTATCAGTTGTTTAGGCGATACAACATTTCAGTTATATCTTTGGCCTAAATCCATTGATCATTCTCATGGAGCACACCCCCATACAGTCATTGTTGGACGGCTGGATTAAGGACAGGATGGTTAGGCAAAACCGTGTAGCACATTAGACCCTTATGCTCCAGGGCCACAACATCGTGATAAAGCGTACCCAAGCCCCACCTTCCGAGCTGATAACTTGAGCTACGCAGGGAAACCTCATGAGTGCCAGGTAACAGCATTAAAAGACCCCAAGAGGCCATCTGTGCCAAAACAAAAGGGCGGAGGACCCAAGAGAATGGGGGAAACAGGTAAACAGGCCCCGGAAATATTTGTACACAGATCCTCTGTGACGGAAGAAGGGAACAGAAAGTCAGGATGCAGCATCTGTATGGAAGAACAGCAAGGTAAGCCCCTGAGGGTGATAGCCTTAAAGCTTCCCACCCAGAAGAGCGTCCAGGCTGCAGAGCTAGTGCCCGTAGGTTACATGGTCAGCCACCCTGACCAGTTCCCCATACTGACAGACATACACAGAGACTGCATGCAGGTCTGCAATAGTTTAACTGACTTCCTGCCAATATGAGAAGCTGGAGGATTTGTCTCGGCAGACGGGAAACCTTTATTGTCTGCACCTCCGCTTAAATTTACTTTTCAGACTGCAAAAGGCTTTGAGTATGGCATCGTTAAAGTTAAGGAGCCTCATAGAACTTCCCCAATTGGGAACATAAGGGCAGATGAATTGGCAAGCAGGGTGCCCAGGAGGAAGAACCATGGCAACCCCCAACTACCGAGCGGACTGATGCCATCACTGTAAGCCAGACTAAGCTCGAAGACTTTAAACAAGCTCAGAGCAATGACCACAACCTGAAATAATTTCAGGAAGGAGCACACCCTGCCTCCTTTGACAAGTGGCGGGATACAATTACAGTAAAGGACGGGTTTGTCCTTAGGGATGGCGGTACATGGTACGGACTAGGGCCACCGAGGGGCAGAAGCCATGGGTGAACAAACGAAGAGATTGTACTGGTGGCCAGGCATAGATAAAGACTTGTGGCATTACATCAATAACTTCATAGTCTGAACCCAAAACAACCCCGTCAGGTATACCCACAAGGGACAACTGAGGCATACTTGATCCACAGAAGGCCCTATACAAATCTGCAGATTGATTACATTGGTCCCATACCACCCTGTACGCGAGGTTACAAATACATTCTGGTTGTTATCTTTTAGTCAGTGGGTAGAAAATTTCCCCACTCAACCAATCCGGCCAAAGTCATGGCAAACATCCTAGTGCAGCAAATCTTCACTGTGTGGGGTCTCCCTCGTAGTGTAGATTCAGACCGAGGCACTCATTTCACTGCCCAGTGATGCAGAAGGTGATGACCTTATTTGAAATCAACCAAAAGGTCCACATTGTGTATCATTCTAAATCCAGCAGGATAAATGAAACAATATTAACCACACCCTCAAAGAAATGATCCCTCAGACCGTCCAACAAAATAACCACACTTGGAACAAATCCTGCCATTTGTTCTAATGATAGTACGGAACTCAGTATCCAATTCTACCAGGCTCACTCCCCATGTTCTTATGCCAGTGCGACTTCTGAAAGTGACTGAACCTCTTCTAGGGCTGGATTTATCAGAACCTGAGCTCACAGCCCTTAAACGTGAAACATAGCTGGGAAACGTTCAAGCTGCACAATTGGCAGCAGCAGTTAAAATTAGGATAAGGAAGAAACAGAGTATGGTATACTTTGATGGAAAGGTGAACCCATTGAGTATGAAGTGGGGCAGAAGGTCATGCTTCATGTTTTTCAGCCAGGCACATTCCAATGCCCCCGATACGCAGGACCCTACTCGGTGGTAGATAAAGCAAGTCTATCTGTTTACCAGGGACTGATGGATTCCGGGAAAGCCGAATGGTACCGTGTGAACCAAGTTAAGGCATTTGGCTCACAAATCAACGACCATCAGCATGTATGGCTGGATGGTACTGAATCAGTGGCCCACAGCCCCCACCCCAGGGTCCGGACCCTGACCCTGTGCTGCTAGTTCTACCGCCACAGACCCCCAGACACAAAACTCTGCCGAATGTCCTGACTGAGAAAGAAATGAGTCGTGGGCAAGCCACGTACAATCAAGGGCACCTAGCGCAGCGATTCCCTGAAGCATCTGGTACGGTGCTCAAATGGGGAGGTGGTGGAAGAGCTGGTCCCAGGTAGCCAGAGCCTGTCCACTTAGCCTCCAGGGACTCCAGCATCCCTAATTGTAAATAGGAGAATGCACAGTATTCATTGTTGAAAGAAAGACCCTAGGCCCTGTGACAGGCCCCTTGTTTCTTTCCTTTGATACACACTTTCCTCCTCCTTTATTTTCACTGAGGAAAATCTGCGTGAGACGGCAGCAGATACTGGTCCTGCTCAATTAATAAATGCCTTTCCTTGGGTGCAGCTTTTCCTTAACTTTTAAAAAAGCTCATTGTCCGTTATTTTGAGAGGACAGCATAAATGTACATGGGCTTCCACCTGCAGTGCCATTCTCGGTGTTTGGGTTAAGTTCCATTGTAACCCTTTGGTAGGAAACCTATTCATTGTCTTTGCTCATCATCTTAATAATCCCCTTCAGGACTTCCATCTGCGTAGTCATTTTCTGTCTTTCTGTTTGCTTAAAACAACTCTTTTCTTCTCGTTCACACCCACATTGGCAGGGAGCCTCGCTCCGCGCACATATGAGCACAGTGAGCCTGATTCAGACACTGGCCTTACCTTGGTACTGAGGCTAACATACCTTCACCTTATCTCCATTTTATTTACTAGCTCAGAATCTGCAGTCTCTGTTAGTCTTTTATCTGGTATCTACAATCTCTAGGCAAGTATCCATCCCGATCATACAAGAACAAGAACCATTATCACCCTGCACTTTCCAAAGTCTGCAAACCTCTGCCATCATTTTTTGACTTCTCTTCTCATTTACGCGGCTTCCGCTGTGCAACTCTGCCTTGTGACAGAAGCCACGACTCGTCACCCCAGGACAGCACCCCATTATGCACAGATTTCTACCCCAATTAGGAGTAGCTTCGACTTCTCTTCTCGGACACGCGACTTGCGCTTGTGCAACTCCGTGGTATTAGCAACAAAACTTATCATGCCCAGAAGGCACTAAATGAATCACGGCTGCCTTGCCACCCCAGATTCTGGATTAAAGATATTATAAAAAGAGAGTTAGTAAAGAGCACAAGACAGCATCTGGTGGGAGGGATAAGTAAAGAAGAAAAAAGACATTGGGTAATAATAACAAATGCTACCTTGATCTCTCTCTACTGAATGTATTGCATCCTTGTGGTATGGTACCTCAGATTCCTCGTCTCGGGATGGACACAAGGACATAGACCCACAGAAGAAAGGACCCGCAATAGGAAGATCGAATTAACATACCATGGATACATGCAGTTCACCCCACCGGACATGGCGAAGGGGATCACAAGAGACACAGATAGACCCTCCCCAGCAAAGACTCGACACAGAGACAACAGAGAAGACTCTATGGCAGACCAGAGAATGGATGGAAGAGGCATGCGAGACCCACCTTCGCAGAAGAGGGCCCTGAGACCTCAGAGGGTTGGTCCCGCGGTGCGATCAAGTTCATCGGCACGGCTAGTATTAGAATCTTGGGCAGATAATATTTGGGTAATTTGGGAGGATAACTGTTTCATTGTGTTTGTGAATAAATTTGGGTTGAACTTGAACCTGTATTTGTCCTTTGATTACCTCGCAAATAAGGACACCTGGATAAAATGCTTACAAGCTGTGTGAGGTGAATGGAAGTTGAGATTTACGTCATTCAAGCTCAGAATTCTGCCATGCTGGGTTTGGAACCAATATTCAAAGGGGTCTTCAGGACATTGCAGCAGTCCATCAACCTTTTCTCAAAAAGAATACTAGGATGACTCAATAAAGTACAAATCTGTGTCCTCTCTCAAGATGCTAACTGGGAGGCAGCAGGGGGACCACCCCGGATGGGCTGGTGCCGTCGGATGGAGATCTTGCGAGAGAATGGACATGTGGTCAGTGGGAGGGATGAGCGCAGTCCCGGCGAATCAGCTGGTGGGACCATCATTTGCAGAGTGGAGCCCATGGGGCCTCGTTCAGTGGACTTGGTAACATTTTATAGCCGTGATGGCCTCACCGGGCCGAGTGTCGGGAAGACTCCGGCACTTCACGCTTGTTTTCACACTTAAAGAGACCTTTTGGTAAAAACTGTGCACACAGAGTCTAATTTCTCACCTTGCGTCTTAGCTACATTTCAGACCTCTGAAGAACAGACTCAACGGGCCGAATGGCCTCCTTCTGCACTGTAAATTCTATGATTCTACAAACTTTTGTATCACCACACAGCATCTTATAATTATTGGTGACAAACAAGGATGCAAAGCTGCATACCAAAATGAGATAACAATGTCCTGTGGCCAAAACGCTTGATGGGTTGATCACCCATGGGGAAACAATTAACCACAATGAAGATGTGAATACAAATTAACAAATAAAATGGGTGGCACGTGGCGCAGTGGTTAGCACTGGGACTACGGCGCTGAGGACCCTGGTTCAAATCCTGGCCCTGGGTCACCGTCTGTATGGAGTTTGCATATTCTCTCCGTGTCTGCGTGGACTTCACCCCCACAACCCAAAGATGTGCAGGTTAGGTGGATTGGCCACGCTAAATTGCCCCTTAATTGGAAAAAATATAATTGGGTACTCTAAATTTATGGGGAAAAAAACAAATTGACAAGTAACTAGCAAATGGGAACCCGAATCACAAAGGCTGAGATAGAAAAAGGAAAAGATGAAAAGAAAGCAAGGCATATGAAATAAGAACTATGATAAGGTAGCAGTTATAAGGAGATTAAATATTAAATGAGATAGGACTGAGAATGGGCTCTTAAGAGGTTACTTGTACTCTTCAAGGAGAAAGGTAAATACTGATCTTGTATTGTGGGTGATAGAAACCAAAGCAATACATTTTAAATGACTTGTCACCTGGATGTTTATATTTCTGTCACATTTCTGATGTGCACTTTGTGGTGATGATCGTCACAGGAAGCTTACATCTACAAAGGTAATTAACTCAAACACAACAGGGAATTACAAATATGGTGACAATTCCCTCCTGACTTGTTATTGTCATGTACATTTTCTTTTCCTGCATATGCTTTATGTTAATCTTTTGGGAGTTTTTCAAGTAGAGTATTGTGTTGTTATGGTAGTACACTTGGAAAAGACACATATATTATTATAGATGACAGTAGTAGTTCCCACCAAAGCTTTGGGGATTGTCGCAAATTTCTTCAAGGAGTGTAGAAGCCTTGAAAAATGATATTTTTATAAGGCCACGAAGGAGTCCTCACCGAGTAGTTCAAAGAAACTTAGTTTACTTACAATAATTATAACACCAACTGCTGGTGCCTAACTGGCCATCTTTATATCCCTCCAACTACACTGTTTAGAGGTCCACCGCCCCCTTAACGGGGGAGCTCATATTCTGCATGGCCCACGGGGAAGTTAATTGTTCCAACCCTATAAAATACTTGTGGGTTATAAAAGATATCATCATCAGAAAGTTTATTGGCATCAGGATAGATTTCCGTTCATTGGACCTTGGATATCAGCATTTGCTAGTTTCCATGAAGAGGAAGAGGGGACAGAGATCATTCCATGAGATGTCTGGCCTGCCACCAAAAATCCAGGGTCTCATAGGACTTCCCCAGTTTTAGTATATGTGCACATACCTATGGACGACGCAGACCCAGCATTGCCATTGTTTTGGGAAGGAGGTTTCCTGGTTATCCTGCTGCACCATCCTGCTGATGCAGCAACTAAGTGCCCCGTGTAAGGCTTTACACCAGTGCATGGCCTCTGGGCTCCGTGGGATGAAAGATTGCAGTAATTCAAGGGGCAGGTTAAAGAATAAATAGGCAAGTTAAGATTTTGTTCAGTAAGTATAAGTCCCACTAAGATGATTTGAGCACTTGAAGCTTCCAGCAGCAGCTGGAAAGATCTGGGGCGGAATTCTCCGACCCCCCGCAGGGTCGGGGAATCACCCAGGGCTGGCGTAAATCCCGCCCCCGCCGTGGCCGGAATTCTCCGCCACCCGGGAATCGGCGGGAGCGGGAGTCGCGCCCCGCCGATCGGCGTGCCCCCCACGGCGATTCTCCGGCCCGCGATGAGCCGAAGTCTCACTGCGTCAGGCCTCTCCCGCGTGGTTTAAACCACCTCTGTGCCGGCGGGATTGGCAGCGCGAACGGGCCCCCGGGTTCCTGGGGGGGCGTGGGGCGATCAGACCCCGAGGGGTGCCCCCACGGTGGCCTGGCCCACGATCGGGGCCCACCGATCGGCGGGCGGGCCTGTGCCGTGGGGGCACTCTTTTTCTTCCGCTGCCGCCACGGCCTCCACCATGGCGGAGGCAGAAGAGACCCGCTCCACCGCGCATGCGCCGGTGGTGACGCCAGCGGCCGCTGAAGCTCCGGTGATGCGCGGATTCACGCCGACCGGCGAAGGTCTTTCAACCAGCCCCGACGCCGATCAGCGTAGCACCAAAGGCCATTGGCGGCAGTCGGCGGAGCGGGAGCCACTCAGGCGTGGGCCTAGCCCCTAAAGGTGCGGTGAATTCCACACCTTTGGGGAGGCCCTTTGGCACCACTCCGCTACACCGGGACCCCCCCGCCCCGCCGGGTAGGGAAGAATTTCACCCCTGGTGTCAATGCACAGCTCCAGGCTTCTTAGGTGTATATCCTCCATGGACTAGGAGATGATAAACAGCTGCTTTCCTCAAGTGTGATACATCTACCATTGAATGCCAGTGAAGGAAGGGCTGTCTTACCTTCTATTATGTGGTTGCAGAATAATGGATAGACAGGAATAATTTCACCTGATTCAGATAATAGAGTCATTGATGTTGCAGGATTACAGGAGGCTACCAGCAAAGACTGATCATAGATGATCACAAAACAGGTATTGATCGAGTAAGGCATTTTGTTCACTTCAGCTCTCATATCTTGGATCAACCAACTATCCCCCAACCCTCAACTGCTTCTAAATAATACCAGGTTTTCGCTTCAAAATACCAATCAGCAGTCCAGTCCATCAGAACATCTTTGGGAGGGTTAGGAGGTGAATAGCTTGCCCCTCCCCGCCAAAGAATGTCAGGTTCCGCAGCCAAAATATGCTGAGGGCTAAGCAGAAGGAAATATGGAATTTTGCCCCTCATTGGGGAAGAAGTCCTGCCCTCAGGAGCTGCTGTCCAATCTGACTGGTCAGCTGCCCCATCAGTTCCCACAGCACCAAGAGCGCATTGGTAGATGCTGCCAGGACTGCAATGTGGAACAAGAAGAAAGAGCACGGCTTCTCATACACAGGTAGGTCTGGAGTCTTGAACAGGATGGGTTTGGGCAGGTTAGGAAAGGGGGTGAGGAGGGAACAGGTTGGTGGTTTTAAAGCTGCAGGCAGATAGATAGAAAGGAAGATTTCTATCTTCTGAGGGCCACACCCCAACCTGCAAAGGGCAGCCACCAAAAATAGAAATCCCCCCCTTCATTCCTGCCCTTTGAAGAATGTAATTATAAAAATTGGGCTGGCTACCCCCACCTGATTGCCCACGTCAAATGTTTTATGACAGGGGCAGGGTATTATCAGGGTCAATTGGCTTGGTGGCATGCTAATTGACCCTTGATAATATATTTAAATCTAGCGGGCAGGCTACCAATTTCAGATTCCGCCCACACTCAGTATTATGGGATGAGCTCCAGGGTGGGTAGAAAGGTGGTAGGGCGGACCCTCGATGTATTTTACATGGCCCCCAGACAAAAACATGTCTGGCGGGGGTACATAAAATGTAGCCCTTTGTGTAAAGTACAATTTCCTGAGATCAGTCTAAAATTTGCTTTTAACTAGTTTACACTGATGCCAGTTGTCCTTTTGGTGTGGTTTAAATTGATGTGCCCAACTAGGTTGCTGTCAGCCTTGTGAAAAGTAGTGATTAATTAAAGGCTTGAAAATTTTGCAGAAAAAGGTTTAGCTTCCTTCTACATCCTAAAACATAGACAGAAAAGATTGGTATTATTCTCATTGATTAATCCAGTGCTTTCAGGAGTTTATTAAGCTGCAAGCATATTCTTACATGTTCTTATGAGGATTCCTATAATTTCACAATAAAAGGCAAGAATATTACAGTTTTTTCCCCACATTTGAGAGGGTGTCAGAGTGTTTCCATAAGAATTACCCAGTACAGGTTTATTTCTTAAATGTGGCATTGTATCATTTGGAGGCTACACAAAATTATTTATCAGAAAGAAAATGTCCGTGGCCGTATGGTAAGAAGTACACATAGGGTTAAAATAATAATCCAATATTATTCTGTAAATTTAATTTTGGTGAAACTAAGTGATAGTTCACGAATCAGAGAGATGAACTTGCCACACTCCATTTAAATCTTCCATAAACTTAAAAATGACTGTCACATCGCAATAATGCCTCCCATTGAGATATAATTTTGTCTGCATTGACTCCTTTGTCAATTTATTGTAAAACTTTAAGCCATTATCTTATTTAATATCTCATACAATAAGGGACATTGGAATTTCAAAACAATGTGTTATCATTTATATGTTGGAACTAGTAATATTTCAATTAAAGTGACAGGTGAAATAATTTCATCTAAACTCTTTATGTTATACACAAAATACTGAGTGCTATAAAGCTCATGTCGTGTGATCCATTAATTGCAGTGAACTAGTGTCATGTGACAATTCCTCGATTGGACCAACAGTGCACAGGTTCCCAACGTGCGGCTTAGATTGTACATCCAGTCTCCAACGATCCGGAAATCAGGAGATCTGGGCCATTATCCAGATGAAAAACACCTCTATTATATTTAACAAGCAGTTTCCAGATGCAAAAAGAAAAAGTAATTCAAAGTAATTCATCACATGACTGGAGATGACCCAATGCCAGTGGCACCTGAGCCTCACCTTTTGCATGATGCATTTTTTGAAGTTGAAACACTCGCACGTTTTATAATAAAGTCAACCAAAAAAGCAGATTTTCTCCACAATGAGAAGAATTTGTGCTCCAACTTTACCCACAACACAGAAGGAGACCTCACTGCAAACCAATACTGAGATAAAGTTCTACCTCGCCAATTCACCCGGAAGCCAGTTCACCAACCCTTCCCACCCGTCCCATCACCATCTGCTGAGACAGTTTTTCAGCCTAATGACCTCATTTCCAATGGGGATATAGGAGTTGAGCAATCAGGTTGCCATCTCCCTCCTGGGTGCCAGTTACAGAGGGGGCACCAGAGAGAATGCAGGGGACCCAGATAAGTTCAATTCGAAGCTGGGGAGGGTGGGGGCATTGAGTCTGGGAATTTTGGAGAGGTGTTACTTTCGGGCCTTAGAGGCCCTTCATTGCTGTGGGCCTCTAGGTCTCAAGGGGTCTAGCGACTGTTGTGCAAGTAGTGCTTCTCGGGTGCTCCTTGCTGGGCTTCTGACGGTATTCGACTGAGGGAGAGCCCTTCCAGAGTGGCAGCTAGAAGTGCGTGGCAGTGGGTGAAATCACAGGGTCAGCACAGGAGGCTGCTAGATGTAATGTGTCCAAAAGAGGACTCCACCTCTGGGGTGATCACTCACTCTCGATTCCCATTGGTCCCTCAAGTCAGGTGACCATTTTCGGCCATAAAAAAGCAGACACCCTAAACACCATGGAGGTGGCATGAGAGTATTGGATGGAATGGGGGTCTGAGGCCGCATTGAGAGGGTATGGTGAGTCTGAAGACCAATCGCAGGTGGGTGGGATACATGTATGAGGGGTGGGCTTTAGGGGTCCTTTAAATGATGGTGAGAGCTGGGTTGCTGTGTTGGAGAATAGAGGAGGGCCTCCTAACCACCTCTGCACCCACATTCTTCCATCACTCAATCATGGCTTACAAACTGCATTGTGAACCTACCTAGCCTGGTGTGAAAAAAATAAAACGCCCTGGCAAAGTCAATATGGGTTCGGTGTGCAGTTTGGAAGCCGCAAATGTGTGCAAATCACATTTTCCTGATCCTACATGGAAATCTGGGGCATGATACCCACATAGATATTGGGGTTCTTTTGTATCTATCTCATGGCCTTCATGAACAAAAAATGTTTCCACTGTGGGGAGTTCAAAACTATGGGCCAGAAATATCAGATAATCACTAACAAATATACTAAATAATTCTGGAGAAACTTTTTCATCCAGGAAGTGGTTGGAATGTGGAACTTGTTACCACATGGGATAGTTGAGGTGAATAACATGGATGCCTTGAAAGGGAAGCTAGGTAAGTGCATGAAAGACAAAAGAATAGAAGGAAATGTGGATAAGGTTCAATGAAATAGGTTTGAGGAGGTTCATGTGAAGCATAAACCCTGGGAGAGACGTCTGTCCCTGTGCTACAAGTTCCATCTAATTCCATGAACTAATGTTTGAATTATATCTGACCACAGTAACATCAATATGAACATCTTTGAAGCCATGTTGCCTTGGGTGATACACTATCGTATCTTTTAAACTTTGCACATTGAATATAGGAGTAGAAAATTAGTTTAGGAGTTTTTACACCAGCCCCCAGCACACCGCTTCTCCTTCCAATACTGTCTGAAAGAAGTGACGATGACTTTTGAATGATGTTCACACGAACATGAAACCGCCTTCCCACAACAAAGTTGTTCTTCAATTTGCAAATGTCTCAGAATAATACAGTGAAACTCACTCACCCTTAAACTAATGAGGAAAAAGCAGAAATTACCGAGAATATGCAGAGTGAATTATTTTCTAGAACATAATGTCATTAGATTATATTTGATCTGATCCTTAAACATGTTTCCCAAAGTGATTGTGGCACTGATAAGACATCCGCACAATTTATTAATCAAAATGGCAGGTATGTTATCAATGATAAGTTTCTGCTACAGAAAGATTGTGCTGTTGATATTCCTTTTTATAGCACAACCTTAATGCTGTGGAAATTAGAAATTAAACCAAATAGATATTTTGGTACTTGATAGAGTCCCTACAGAGCAAAAGGATGCCATTCAGCCCATCAAGTCTGCACCGACACTCTGAAAGAACACTCTACCTAGGCCCACTCCCCTACCTGGTACCTGTGGCCCCGCGCATTGATCTTGGCCAATCCACCTAATCTGCTCATTTTTGGACTGTGGTAGGAAACCGGAGCACTCGGAGGAAACGCACCCATACACAGGGTGAGCGTGCAAACTCCACACAGATAGTTACCCAAGGTCAGAATCGAACCCAGGTCTCTGGTGCTGTGTGATAGCACTGCTAATCACTGTGCCACCGTGTCATCACTTGGTACTTGGCAGTGCGTCCCTCTGTAGTCTTCCACGAAGGAATTTTCACAGGACGTACACAATGGTTGCCATCGATGGTCACATGAATTAAAAGAGGTTCAACAGGTTTTCTTTAAATGAGCCCTTAAAGACATAGAGATTAAGGTTTGTAGGAGGTTGTTCCAGTCCTTAAATGTTCCTGGGGGGAAAAGAAGTTAGCAGAGGAAGCATGTTGAGGTTTGCAAGAGGAAGTGGATTGGAGAGATTCTGGGAGAGAGGGGGAGGTGTTCTACGGTAACATGAGGATGTGGTGGGTCAGGCCTGGGTGGGCAGGGCCTGGGGTTATGATGGCGAATAGGAGATATGGGCGGTGGGATGGTGGGGGGGGGGGGGGGGGGGGGGGGGGGGAGAGTGAGAAACCCCCGGTCAGAACGTGAGGGGGACCAGTGAAGAGATCTAGGGTTTTTACACATTTGAAGAGCTTAAAGCCGACGTGGTGATGCTGCAGGAGACCCATCTGAGGGTGAGGAATCAGGTGAGGCTTAGGAAGGGTTACGTAAGTCAGGTTTTCCACTCGGGGTTTGATAATATGGCTCAGGGAGTGGCATTATTGGTGGACAAGAGGGTGAGGTTTCAGATGGAGAAGGTGATGGTGAATCAAGGAGGCAGTTGACGGGACACTAGAGGGGAGGTTGGTGGCACTGGCAAGCATACATGGCCCCAACTGGGTGATGCAGGGATTGTGAAGAGGGTGCTGGGTGCCATCCTGGATACCCATGAGGTGATAGTAGGGGAGAATGGAACATGGTGTTGGAACTGAAGGTGGACAGGTCTCAACCGCACTCGCTGGTCCAGTCGGGGGGGGGGGGGGTGAAGGCGATGGTTGGTCTTATGAGGAAGATTAGAGGAGTGGACACATGGAAGTTCTGACACTCAAGGGAACGGGAGTACTCGTTTTTCTCTCTGGTACACAATGGGCTGGATTCTCCCAAAATGATTCTGTGTCCCCCACGCCAGTGTAAAAAGGGTGGAGTTTTACTTCCGAAATTCCCATAAAAAATTGAACTAATTCAATGCCCTGCAGGGGGCTAGCAGGGACTCGGAGTAAATCGCGCAGCTTCAGCTGCGGATACGAGTCCCCGCACCTCCGGTTCGGAGTTCGCGCACGGCGACGGCCACCAGAGACCGCACAGAGCTCCATGGCGGACTCTGACCACGGAGCCACACAGAGAAAGGCGACCCCCTTGATCGGCCGCATGCCCGAGCCTGAAACTATGCAGATTTAATACCTGGCCGTTGATAAGGCCCCCCGCATGGCCTCCAATCCCCCCGCCCCAACCAGGGCGGCCGCGGACTGAGTCCACAGGCGCCATGCCAGCATCCTGATGGGCAATAGGTAGTTAGTTCCACGCTGCCGGGAACTCGGCCAGTCGCGAGCGGAGGATTGCTGGGCAGGCCTGTGGCAATGGGCTCCCAGCTGCGCGGTGTACTCCGCGGTCACGCTGATCTTCGGGACCCGGAGAATCGCCGACCAATTACGGTGTAAAAGTGGATTCTCCGCCCCCGTGCCTGCTGCAATTTCAGCGCGGGGCTGCGGAGAATTCAGCCCAAGGTGTATTCGGGGATAGACTGGGGTTAGGAGGTCGAAGTACTCGGCAATCATGATTTTAGATCATGCTCTACAATGGATGGACGTGGTTTTGGAGAAGGGGATAGCCCAGAGACCAGGATGGAGAATGGATGTGGGGTTGTTAGCAGACCGGAGAGGAATAGTGGGTTTCAGTTCGGAGGAGGTCTCATAGTCGGTGTTCTGGGAGGCTCTGAAAGTGGTAGTGATGGAGGAGGTGATCACTTTCAAGGGTAAGGTGGATAGGGAGGAGAAGGAAGAACGCCAAAGACTGATAGAGGAGATTTTGGAGGTGGATGGGAGTTATGCAGGGGAACTGGACCTAGGTCTCCTGGCCAAGGGGAAGGAGTTGCAGGTGAGGTTTGACCAATTGTCCGTGGGGAAAGTGGTGCGTCAGTTGAGAAGGGTGAGGGGGACTGTCTACGAGGACAGGGAGAAGGCAGGGCGTATGCTGGTCGGCCAGCTCTGAGAGAGGCAGCGGCGAGGGAGATAGTGCGGGTATAGGATAGGACAGGGAAGTTGGTGGTGGCTCCAGAGCAGAGTAATAAACTATTTGAGTAATTTTATAGGGACCTGTATAAGTTGAAGCCACTGGATGAGGAGTGGGCAATGATGGAGTTTCTGGACGGGTTGGAGTATCCGAGGCTGGGAGAGGAGGATAGGGCAGGGTTGGAGGTGCCGGTGAGGAAGCAGGCGGTGAAGGAGGCGATTGGGAGGTATACAGGCAGGGAAGGCGGTGGGGCCTGATGGGTTCCCAGTCGAATTTTAGAAGAAATTTAAGGACAAGTTAGCACTGTTGATGGTGGTAACGTTTGAAGATGCAATAGACAGGGGTGTCTTGCTGCAAACGATGGGGCAGGCTTCCATCAAGCCTGGGGCAGGTTCCTACAAAAGAAGGACAAGGAACCAATGGGGTGTGGGTCATATAGGCCCATACCTTTGCTGAATGTAGACACCAAGATATTGGCAAAGGTGTTGCTGTTAAGGTTGGAAGGGTGTCTCCCGAAGGTGGTTAGAGGGTCGGAGGGAACCAGGCAGGATTCGTGAAGGGAATGCAGTTGTTCTTGAACATTCGCAGGTTGCTGAATGTGGTCCTTTCTCCGGCACAGGGAAGGGAGGCAGAGGTGGTAGTGGCACTGGATGCAGAGAAGCTGTTGATTGAGCAGACTGCGGTTACTTGATGCCGGTACTGGAGAGATTTGGAATTGGGCTGAAGTTTGTGGCGTGGGTGCGGCAGCTGTATAAGGAACCGATGACAAGTGTTCACACTAGCAGCATGAATTTAGCGTATTTCGCACTGCATCATGGTACGAGGCAGGGATGTCCTATGCCCCCCTTATTGTTTGCATTGGCTATAGAGCCATTGGCTATTTGCACTGAAGAGCTCAGGGTGTGGAAGGTGATAGTGGGAGCATAGGATGTCCCTATACGCCAATGATCTGCTGCTGTATATTTCGGAACCGAGCATGTCAGTGGGGAGTATAATGGAGCTGCTTCAGAGGTATGGGACATTCTCGGGGTATAAATTGAATTTCGGAAAAAGCGAGTATTTTATGGTCTCCCGCCAGGAGTGGGAGCGGGGTGGGGGGATACCATTCCCTTTGTCGACAACCCACTTTCGGTATTTGGGGGTGCAGGTGGCCTGAGATTGGACAGGGCGTCGCAAGTTAAATTTCACTGCACTGGTGGGGAAGGTGAAAGCCGATTTGTCGAGATAGGATAATCTCCCTCTGACGCTGGCGGGCCAGGTGCAGGCAGTTAAAATGAATGTTTTGCTGCAATTCCTGTTTGTATTTCAATGTCTGTCGGTCTTTTTACCCAAGTCCTTCTTCAGGGGGGTGGACAAGTTGATCTCCTCTTTCATTTGTGGGGGGATGTGGTGGTCAGGATTAGGAAGGTGGTTCAGCAGAGGATATGGCAGGTGGGGCGGGGGGGGGGGGGGGGGGGAGGGTGGTCAGGCCTCCCAAATTGCGGTATTATTATTGGGCGGCGAATGCGGAGAAGGTGGGGGGCCCAGAGAAAGGATGGAGGGGGGAACTCGGTTGAAAATTAAGGATTTGTTCCTTGGGGGTGATTTGCAAGCTTAGAGAGACTAGGAGAGTAGTATGGGTTGGCGCTGGGGAAGGGTTTATGCATGCAGGTGCGGGGCTTTGCTAGGAAGTTTTCCACGACCTTCCTGATAGCGCCGGCCTCCTAATTGCTGAAGGAGTTACTGTTAGCAGGAGGTTGGAGAGGGGGTTTGATTTGGCGACCAATGGGAGGATCCTGGAGGAGGATAGGGTGTCCATGGAGGGGGTTAAGGCGAAGTGGGAGGAAGGTCTGGGAGGGGGGGGGGGAGGTGCTGGAGGAGGGACTGTGGTGTGAGGTGCTGCGGAGGGTGATTGCCTCGGCTTCATGTGCGAGGCTGGGGCTGATACAGCTGAAGTTAGTGTACAGGGTGCACTTCACAAAATCAAGGATGAGCCGGCTGTTCAAGGGGGTGGAGGATGTTTGTGAGCAGTATGAGAGGGGCCCCGCAAACCATGTTCAAATGTTTTGGTCCTGCCCGAAGCTGTAAAGTTTTGGAGGATGGTGTTCAGTACAATCTCGAGGGACTTGCATGTGGATGTGTAGCCCGGTCCCTAGATGCAATATTCGGGGTGCCGGACCAGCTCGTGCTGCAGGCAGGTGAGGGGACAGATATTTTAGCCTTCGCCTTGCTGATTGCTCGTAGGTGGGTCTTGTCGAGGCGGAGGTCAGCTTCTCCACCCTGTGCCTCGGGGTGGTGGGGGGACCTGCTGGAGTTCTTGACCCGGGAGAAGGTGAAGTTTGTGCTGGGGGGGGGTAGGGGGGGGGGGGTGCTGAAGGAGGGGGGTTCTTTAATTGTTGGGGTTTGTTCATCATGCATTTTCGGGAGTTGGTTACCGTTGATTGTTGGGTGGGTGGAGTTTGGGGGAGAGGGGGATGGTGTGTTTTTTGATTGGTTGGCGTTGTTTTTGCATTGTGAAAATGGTGAAAATCTGTCGAATCAAAATGCTTTAAAAAAAGTGATCTCTCCCTGCATTGAGGAGTTTCGGCGAGCCGGGCTCCTCAGTGCAGGAAACAGGACAATGTGTGGCCTCGGCCGCGTGTTCCCCGCTGAGGCCCCATATCTAACTGGAGTCACATTAGACAGCATTACTTTTCTTGGCGCTGAGCACATCTGGAAACACGCGGCTAAACAACAATCGCTATGGGACAGTTTCTACCTGGTTAAATCGCGTCCAAGGAATTTGCTTTTGCTCTCACTGTAGACGTGAAAAATAACTGGAAGTTACCATGTTTTGTGCAAAATACCACTGCACAATCACAAAATAGATCTGAAACTTTATTTTTTTATAAGTATCCTGGTATCTTTTTGTGTAATCAAGGAAGTGGAGGCCAAGGCTGACCACAGGCCAATAAAATGAAAATGAAAACATTGCTTATATAATTATTAAACGTATGTACTTAGAAATAAATGGGCAGCACGGTAGCACAGTGAGGAGCACTGTTGCTTCACAGCGCCAGGGTCCCAGGTTCGATTCCCGACTTGGGTCACTGTGCGGAGTCTGCACGTTCTCCCCGTGTCTGCTTGAGTTCTCTGGGTGCTCCAGTTTCCTCCCACAAGTCCCGAAAGACGTGCTTGTTAGGTGAATTGGACATTCTGAATTCTCCCTCTGTGTACCCGAACAGGCGCCGGAAAGTGGTGTCTTGCGGCTTTTCACAGTAACTTCATTGCAGAGTTAATGTAAGCCGACTTGTGACAATAAAGATTATTATCATTACGATCAATGATAGTTTAAGTCATTTATACCATAAGTAGGCAGGATGGTCTAAGAATTTCTAATATTAGGGAGCTCCTTGTACCGTTCATTGCAGTGATTATCATTCAGGAGACCGACTTTAAAGGGTGGATATGTGGGCACCAACAACAATGTCTTTATGGGGGAATCTTACCATATGGTGGATCAGATTCCGGACACGGTGGATGTTATTATAAATGATCCTGTGATGACGTCCATTAGCAGTTATGTATATATTGATAGACAAGATCTCTGACCAGCAGGTGGCAGTAGAGAACAATCACTTGATACTGCTACTTTAGGGAGTTGATGGGGGGTCTTCGTGGTGGATAGCTATAGTTTATAGTAGCTCGTAATTAATTTATTATAGTTGGTAATTTGTGATGATATTCGTATACATATCTTAACCACGCAATTGTTAAATAATAAAACCTTAACTAGTCTAAGAACTAGACGTTCTTTAATGTATTAATTCTAACCAGCCAAGTGGTACCAGGATGGAGATCTATCAAGGAAACAAAATTCTTTGAAGATCCGAACAGTTAAAGATAACTGCTGAGAAGAAACAAGAAAAAAACTTTGACTAACTTTGTGAACTATTGACAACTCATACGCAAAGCACTGCTAGGTTTCGAAGTCCAGGATGGAAGGTCTGAAGGCACCACATCAGCTTAGAGTCACTGGTAATGAGATAAGAATTGGCGCATTTTTAAACAGCAATTCACACTCTATGTTGCAGCCCTTGGTCTGCAGGCACTGCCTGATGAGAGGCACATGGCGTTGCTGCTCACTGTAGCAGGTCAACAAGCAATAGAAATATTTAATATGTTCGTTTTCAATAGCGAGGTGGATAGCAAAAACTTCGATGACATTGTAAAGCAATTTGATCAGCATTGCACGCCGAATAAAAATGAGACGCTCAAGCGCTATATTTCTCGCTCGCGCACCCAGAAGGCAAGTGAATCGTTTGATAGTTTTTTAACCAATTTGCAATTGAAGGCGCAGTTAATGTCATTATTCTACCTTGCAAGTGTCGACGACCCGTGATCAAATCATGTTCGGGATTTGTAATGACAAGGTACGGAAGAGGCTGTTAAGGGAAAATGACCTTCAGCTCGCTGATGCTATTAAGATCTGCCATGCCAGCGAGCTAGCTGTGCAGCAGGTTAGCACTTGAAACCTGAAGAATATTGGCACAAAGCTCGGAGAGGCAGCCAACACCATTAGCGTTGTGATACACCCAAAGGCCAACTTGGTCCCAGCAACGGTGGGCATTTTAAGCGTATAAATGACACCTCCATTTTATGCAAGCAATGAGGCAACAAACATTTGCAATGGCAATGTTCAGCATTTGGTAAAATCTGTTCCAGGTACAAAGGCAAAAATAATTTTGCTAAACAGTGTTTTTCTACTAAAGAATTGGAAATACTAAAGTCAATCAGCATTATTGATGAAATAAATCTTGAAGACACTTTTCTCATAGATATATCTAGTGAAGAAATGCATTGTGACATCATTGCAGAAGCAAGTATTCAAAGAGATAACTTGACAGTTCCTTTGATGATTAATGGAACATTCAGAAAAGTCAAACTTGACAAGGGAGTGAGAGCCAATTTAATCAGTTTATCTGATTTATAAGAAATAAAGATTAAGCCACACATTTTGAATACCACAGCATTATTAAAAGATTATAATGGAAATAGAATTGCTACACTGGAAGTCTGCGAACTAGAGATCCGTGGAAAGAATAAAGTGCACTCAGTAAAATTCTTAATCATGGACTCTGAGCGTGCATCTTTATTGGGAGTGGAAGCATGTGAAGCACCTGAGCTAGTGAAAAGAATCTCCACTGCAGACTATAATGTAACTACGCAAAAGACATCAATGGTTGCAATCCTGAAAGAATTTCATGAAATTATTCAAGGATTCATAATGTTACCATTCACCTATCGCATACAGTTATACACGCAACAAGATGTGTACTAGCTCCACTGAAGGAACGACTCAAGAATGAGCTGGAGAGAATGATGAAGCTTGGAGTAATAAGATGCATCGAAGAATCAACAGATTGGGTGAACTCTCACAAGAGAAAATAAATCACATATCAGATTTCGGGAGCAACATATTTTAGCAAACTAGATGCATCACAGGGTTTTTGGCAACTCAAGTTAGATGAGGAGGGCACCTTCAATACTCCATTCGAGCGATACTGTTTTCTCAGAATGCCATTTGGTATTATTTCAGCATCTGAAATTTTCCATCTAACAATTGAACGGAGAAGGCATTTCAGACATCAGAGTATACGTTGACAACATTACTGCATCGGACACAACAGAATAAGAGCATGACGAAAGGCTTGTCATAGTGCTGAGAAGCATCAAAAAGTATGGACTGAAACTGAATGAAGCCAAATATCAGTTTGGTGTCGAACAAAATCACATTCTTAGGAGACAAACTTGCCGCGAAAGGTGTACAGCATGACCAAGAAAACATCAAAGCAATTTTAAACATGCCAGGAATCCTCAGGAATTTTGGCATGATAAATTTTGTAGGAAAGTTTACTCCTTGGGCGGAATTCTCCGCTGATGGCCAAAATCGTGGAGGCCGTCGTGAACTCGGCCGAGGTTCACGTCGGCCTCGGGGCCCGCTCCCCGCACCTAATTCACCCCCACCCGGGGGGCTAGGAGCAGGCCCCCGTCGTTCCCGGCCGCAACCTCGGCCGCCGGGAATGACGCCCGAACGGCGCTTCGCGGATGTCATCCGCACATGCGCAGGAACCCGCGCATGCACGGATGACATCAGTGCACAGACGACGCAAACCCGCAGTGCCGTCTTTCTCCACCGCCGCCCGGCAAGACATGGCGGCTTGATCTTGTCGGGCGGCGGAGGGGAAAGAGTGCGTCCGTTTTGGATGCAGGCCCGACGATCGGTGGGCACCGATCGTGGGCCTGTCCCCTCCGGAGCACAGTCGCGGTGCTCCCGCCCCAAACAGGCATCTGGTGACCGTTTCACGAATGCAGCGACCAGGTGTGGTTGCTGCCATGGTGAAACGGGCGTGAAGGGCCAGCCGCTCGGCCCATCGGGCTCGGAGAATCTCCGTTCTCCGTGAAAAATGGTGAGCGCCGATTTTTCCAAGAGGGGTGGGGAGAATCGTGGGGGCGCCGGGGGGGGGGGGGGGGGGGGGGGGGGGGGCGTAAAAAATGTCGGGAGGCCCTCCCATGATTCTTCCACGCCACGTGGGGAGCGAAGAATTCCGCCCCTTATCTTTCAGTAAAAACAACTTGCCTGAAAGAATCAATAAAGAAGGACACTGTATTACAGTGGTTGGACAGACATGAACATGAATGGCAAAAATGAAAAGAAGCATTGACTACAGCACCTGTATTAACGTTCTTTGATCCTACGAAGAAAACAAAGATATCGACAGATGCGTCGAAGGATGGGTTGGGAGCAATATTATTTCAGCAAGACAATGATGAGATTTGGCTTCCAATTGCCTATGCTTCAAGGTCAATGACTAACATAGAGCGGTGATATGGTCAAATAGAAAAAGAATGTTTGAGCTTAATAAATGGATGAAACAAATTTCGTGACTATGTGTATAGCCTACCGATATTGTTTGTGGAAACTGACCATTAACCACTGGTGGCAATAGTAAAAAAGAATCTCCAGGATACAACGCATGATAATGAAGTTACAAAGATCTTGGGCTGGATTCTCCGTTTCCAAGTCCCTACGTCATTGTGAAAACTGTAGTCTTTTACGGCAGGAAAACTGGCGTCAAAGGGCCACAGATGCACCATGTTGCTGGGGGCTAGCAGGCAGCTATCATAGAGCTCGCAGCTCTAGCTGCCATTACGACCCTCAGCACTTCTGGGTCAGAGGCTGCGCAGGCGCACGGAGGTGGCCTGCAGCGGCCGCGCCGTGCTCCATGGTGGACTCAGCCCGTGGACCTGGACCGGAAAAATAGTGCCCGCATCGGCCTCTCATACACTGCGGACCATCCGCCCACAATGCCCCGAGCCCCGAATGAAGCCCTCCCTGCCCGTCGATCAGCCCTTCCCCGACTGGAGTGGCCCCGGACTGAGTCCGCAGCCGCCACACGAGGATGCCGGACAGTGAGACCACACGAGTCCCATGCCATTAGGAATTCGGCCAGTTAGCAATGGAGACAATGGCCTGAGGCAGTGGATACTCTGCACGGCATACTCCATGAGTACCCCAATGTTCGGGGAGCGGAGAATTTGAAAACCGGCGCCGTTTCCGATTTCGGCGCCAGAACGGATTCTCCACCCCGTCGCCGGATGCGATTTCGGCATTGGGGAGTGGAGAATCCAGCCCCTGATTTCAATCTAACTTACACGCAAGGTAAATAACTCATTGTAGCGAATGCATTATCTCGTGCTACGGACATGAAAGAATATCAACATTTGGAGGAGGATGCACAAGCACAAGTGAATTTTGTGACGGAATTTCTTCCAGTCTCAGATGAGAAGTCAAAACTAATAAGAGATGAAACTACTAAAGAGGAAATCCTACAAAAGATACTAAAATATCTCACAGAGGGATGGTCGAAAGGATGTTGCTCTAATTACTATAATATCAGAGCAGAGTTAAGTGCAGCTAACCGTTTTTTGCTAAGGTAATATAGAATAGTAATTCCAAAATCATTATGACCAATCATTCTGAAAAAGATTCATGAAGGGCACTTAGGTATGGGAAAATGTAAAAGAAGAGCCAGCGAGATGGTACATTGGGCGGGTATTAATCAAGATATTCAAGTCATAATTGACAACTATGCAACCTGTCAAAAAATTTTTGATGCAAACAGTGAAAACAACCAATACAAATGGGCAAAATCATTACAATTACATGGCAGAAAGTAGGAATGGATCTGTTTTATCTGGCAGGAAAAGAATGCCTGTTAGTGATCAACTATTTCTATAACTTTCCAGAAGTGATACAACTAGCAAACTCATTAGCTAGGTGTGTCATCAAGCATTCCAAAGACATATTTGCTCGCCATGGAACACCTCAAGTTGTCATGAGTGACAATGGCCCATGTTTTAGCAACTATGAATGAACAGAGTTTGCACAGACATGATTTTCAGCATCTAACTTCTAGCCCTCTGTATCCATAGTCCAACGGGAAGTGCCGGAAAAGGTGTTCACATTGTGAAGCAGCTTCTCAAAAAAACTATAGACAGCCGGGAAGATCCATATTTCATGCTACTAAGCTATAGAGAAGCACCATTGATAAATGGATTATCTCCTTCGCAGTTGCTGATGAACAGACAGCTTAGAACAACTTTGCCATACATTCCTTTGGAGCAAACAAATCGAAAACTTGTGAGGAAGTTCAAGTTTCAAAAAAGGAGTAGAAGAGTTATTATAACAAAACGTCAAGAAGGCTACAACCATTACAAAAAGATGACGCAGTCAGGGTAGAAGATATTGATGGAAACAGATGGTTGAAGTGTGCTAAGGTACTATAACCATCAGGTCCTCAATCATGCATCATTATTTCTGAAGACGGGCAAGTTCTAAGACGAAACAGGAGAGCCTTGCTGAAGGTTCAGCAACCTTTTATGATAGAACCACATGATGATATTGTAAGTAATTCAAGGACAACAGAACAAGAGATACCTCAGCATGCAGAACCAGAACAAGATCAAAATGTGCAAAGCCAAGAAAAACAACAAGAATCATCTTTGATAGCAAATGAAAATCAAGTAAACTCACAGGTTCAATCAGTGCTCAGAAGGTCGACAAGACACAGAAGAAAACTGGGCAAATTGAACTTATGATGAACTGTAAATATGTGAATAATGAACACATTATACATATCATGTATATTGTACAGTAAATTGGGATAATGTATGTTAAACTTTACATTTCCAAAGGAAAGGGGATGTGAAGATATGCATAAGCAGTTATGTATATATTGATAGACAAGACTTCCAACCAGCAGGTGGCAGTAGAGAAAAAGCACATGACACTGTTACCTCAGGAAGTTGATCGAGGGTCTTCATAGTGGATAGTCACAATTTGTGGTAGCTCGTAATTAACTTATTATAGTTAGTAGTTTTTGATAATATTCTTATAGTTATCTTAACCATACAATTGTTAAATAATTAACCAGTCTAAAACCTAGACGTCCTTTAGTGCATTTATTCCAACCGGCCAAGCACTAGAACATAACAGGTCCCAGTCCGGGATAATGTCGGTATGCTCAGGGTGGATTATGTAGTCCAGCACGGCACCAAGGTGGGAGACATTGCCTTGGCAAAGATTTTGTAGTCCATGTGAGGAGGGAGGCCAGCCACTAGTTTTTAAGAGTGTGGAGATCCCCCTTCTTGTCAGTAGGGCAATAATGGCCCTGCTCCATGAAAGGGGCATCTCCCCAGTTGTGATACTCTCCACCATGTCATCCCCAGGCCATCCCAGAACACCCTGAAGAGCTTCACGGTCAGCCCATCCAACCTTGGGGTCTTTCCTCTGGAGAAAATGTTGAGGGTGCCGGTCAGCTCCTGCAGGCTGATAGGGGCATCAAACTTTCCGGAGCCTTCCGGGCTGTCCTCCCAAAAAGCTCTGCTAACAACCTCACTGGATGGATCCAGAGAGAAAAGGGCAGTGAAGAGGTTTCGGGCATGGTCCCTGATACCCCCCGATCCAAGATGAGGAATCCATCGTGGGCCAGCAGCGTAAGAAGCTGATGGACCCCGTGTCTTTTTTCCAGCTAGCAGAAGAAGGGCAAGCTGCAATCCAGATCCTTAAGGAACCGGATTCGTGACCTCACATACGTGCCTCAGGATCCTCACTGAGAGGTGACTCCAGGTCAAGCACCTCCTTTTCCAACTCCTCAACTCTGTATTTCCACCTCTTTGTCGACCCCATTACATATTCCTGACAGAAAGCACGCACGTGAAGTTTAAAAATTGAGCACTAATCAGCGCCACACTCATGCATTATAATGCTGACTAAATTGGCACACTTGATTCACCAAGGAAGGGTCAGGGAGCTGATCTAGCAACTGGATTTCCCTTGTGACAGGCGAGGCACACCTGATGCATGTGAATTAACATGTCAACATCATGTACCCTCACTCTCCCACATCTCATGGGATGCAGATTAAACGTGCCTTCCAACTTGACCAACCAGCCACCCAGACATAACCAATGGCCTTGAACCTCCATACAGCTCTTGCCCTCAGGCTTCACAGTGCTGTCTGAGTGTGGGGTTCATTCTCACTGCAGTCATCCTTCCACCTGAGTGAGGATCTTCAGACCTCATGAGGCAGGAAAATACCTGCCATTACGACCCCCATTCTGTCTGGCCTCTCATGGGACCCCAACCAAGAACCTCACATTCTCCTGCAGTTCTGACTCTATGAATTCACCTGCTCCCATCCATTTTCCCAGATGCCACTCTGGAAGGGCAATCCTTCAGCAATTATATCGCCACAGGCTAAGCAAGGAGGTCACGGGAAGCACTGCCTGCATACCAGCCGCAAGACCCATTTAAACATAGAGGCTCCCAGACATGAAGGGCTGCTAAGGCCTCCGTACAACCCTACCACCGATACTGGACCCTACCCAGGCTCTGAGTTGAACTTATCTGGGCCCCCCGCATCTTCTCTGCTGTCCCCTCTGTGACTGGCACTCTGGATGGTAATGGCAACCTGAGTGTTTACCTCCGATATCCCCTTCAGTGCCCAGATTGGCAGGTTCTTGTTTTCATACAGCTGTTGTAAATAGTCAAGTCGCTGACCGATGAATGTTCATTTGAAGGGAGAAGTCCCGGCGGGCGGGCTTGCTAATGATATTAGAATGTGTTAAAATGGGTTTTCTGGCCTTCTGCGGCATTTTTCACATTGCACCACTGGCAAGAGCCAGAAAACACGACATTGCCGTCGACAATCATGTTTTCCAATTCTTGTTGAATTTTTCGCCCAAGTCCTTATTGTCGCTAACGACTAATGCGGGATCAAAATCGCCCACTCTATTTATTTTTTACAAAATTCTCCTGCCCCCAGAAGTCCTGAATCTTGTTACTTTGTGGCGGAACAAATGCACTACTCCATCACACGACTAATCTTCATGTGTTGAATGCAGGCAGTAAAGAAGTAATTTTAGGAAATCATGCTCCTGGTATGATGGTCCACCCACTGGAATTACACATTGGGATATTGTTTGAATTCTCTCCAAATTCTATTTCTTCATTACCTCTGCCACTGAATGTGGGCGGAAGTAATGTTTTCACCCATTTGCCTGTTTTGTCGTAAACAATATTTTTAAAAGATGGATTTCAACAAAACTTGCCACACAGATTAGAATAGCTGATTAGCTTTTGGTGAAAGTGCTGATCCAGATCTGGAATTGTTTTTAAAGGATCCATTAACATAGGGAGATAGGGTCAGTTGACATTTTAAAGAATGTTGAGGGTTTTTTATTTGGAATGTTGCTGATTGTCTTAAAATGTGGATTGTCTCAGTGCTGTGGTAGAATTTGTCAGGACTGTCAAAATGTGAGCAGAGTGTTCAGAGCAGCTTGTTGGATATTGATTGGCCTGAAGCATCCTCAGTGCAATGGAAACTCTTGAGAAGATTATTCATTTTTTAGCCTTGCAGTTGCAGAGCACCAACAAGGCAGAGAAAAACCTCAAGGAAGGTCTGCATAACTGTAATAATGTCTTGTTCATATAATCTTTATTACTGTCACAAGTAGGCTGACATTAACACAGAAATTGTGAAAATCCTCTAATCGCTGCACTACGGTGCCTGTTCGGGTACACTGAGGGGGAATTCAGAATGTCCAATTCATCTAACAAGCCAGTTAGGGACTTGTGGGAGGAAACCGGAGCACCCGGAGGAAACCCACGCAGACATGGGGATGCTGTACTGAATGCCCTCTTTCCTTGTTTTATATTGTACAGAATGCACAGTTCAATTCCCAACATTTAATTCTGCACAGCTATTCTCCTTACGAGGAGCATGGCTTCATAACATTACCCATCAAATGTCTGTAGATGATTCAATTATGAGGCGTCATTAATGTGGACCCTGTCCCCTCACTGAATAACTAGTAATCAGGAATGAGAACCTCATACAGCTCATCCCAGGTCAAGAATTATAAAGTTAAGTATGTTAACACATCTGTTGGTCCAACTTTGGTTCGCTAACTCAGCAAAACCAAAGTTCAAATCTGAAGCATTCTAACTTACATGACTTGAGAGTACACCAAATAGTACATTTACTAATTAAAACATGCAAAAAGCTTTCAGAAACATTTTGAATTAAAATGTATTCCTGGGGCGAAATTCTCCGCAGACCGTCGTAACGCCGATTTCCGGCGAGCATAATTGGTGTGGATGACTCCAGCGTGGGGGCCTTCTTTTAGGCGGCTATTCTTCCGTTCCCGGAGGGGCCAGCAGCGGACTGACGCGATACGCGTCAGTTTCACCCGCTGCGGAAGTGGTGAGACCCGGCGTTTGGGAGGGGGGAGAGAGACTGACCCGGCGTTGGGGGGAGGGGGGGGGGAAGAGACTGACCCGGCGTTTGGGGGGGGGGGGGAGGAGAGAGACTGACCCGGCGTTTTGGGGGGGGGGGGGAGGAGAGAGACTGACCCGGCGTTTTGGGGGGGGGGGGGGAGGAGAGAGACAGACCGGCATTTTGGGGGGGGGGGGGGAGGGAGAGAGACTGACCCGGCATTGGGGGGGGGGAGGGGGGGAGAGAGACTGACCCGGCGTTTTGAGGGGGGGAGGAGAGAGACTGACCCGGCGTTTGGGGGGGGGGGGAGGAGAGAGACAGACTGGCATTTTGGGGGGGGGGGGGGGAGAGACAGACCGGCATTTGTGGGGGGGGGGAGGAGGAAAGAGACAGGCCGGCATTTGGGGGGGGGGGGGAGAGAGAGAGAGACAGACCGGCATTTGTGGGGGGGGGGGGGAGAGAGAGAGAGACAGACCGGCATTTGGGGGGGGGAGAGAGAGAGAGAGACAGACCCGGCGTTGGGGGGTTTGCGGCGTTGAGTTGAGAGGAGTGGGGGGGTTTGCGGCGTTGAGTTGAGAGGAGGGGGGGGTTGCGGCGTTGAGTTGAGAGGAGGGGGGGGGGGGTTTGCGGCGTTAAGTTGAGAGGAGAGGGGGGGGTTTGCGGTGTTAAGTTGAGAGGAGAGGGGGGGGTTTGCGGTGTTGAGTTGAGAGGAGGGGGGGTTTGCGGCGTTGAGTTGAGAGGAGTGGGGGGGTTGCGGCGTTGAGTTGAGAGGAGGGGGGGGTTTGCGGCGTTGAGTTGAGAGGAGTGGGGGGGTTGCGGCGTTGAGTTGAGAGGAGGGGGGGTTTGCGGCGTTGAGTTGAGAGGAGAGGGGGGGGTGTTTGCGGCGTTGAGTTGAGAGGAGGGGGGGTTGCGGCGTTGAGTTGAGAGGAGAGGGGGGGGTGTTTGCGGCGTTGAGTTGAGAGGAGGGGGGGTTTGCGGCGTTGAGTTGAGAGGAGAGGGGGGGTGTTTGCGGCGTTGAGTTGAGAGGAGGGGGGGGTTTGCGGCGTTGAGTTGAGAGGAGAGGGGGGGTTTGCGGCGTTGAGTTGAGAGGAGGGGGGGGTTGCGGCGTTGAGTTGAGAGGAGAGGGGGGGTTTGCGGCGTTGAGTTGAGAGGAGGGGGGGGTTTGCGGCGTTGAGTTGAGAGGAGAGGGGGGGTTTGCGGCGTTGAGTTGAGAGGGGGGGTTGCGGTGTTGAGTTGAGAGGAGGGGGGTTGCGGTGTTGAGTTGAGAGAGGGGGGCGGCGTTGGAGGGGGGCGGCGTTGGAGGGGGGTAGGGGTGGTGAAGGGGGTAGGGGTGGTGAGGGGGGGTTGGGGTAGGGGCAGCGGCGTGCAGAGGAGGGGGGCGACGGATGCCCGGGGCCAACGCACCGTCACCCCCCCTCTGCACGCAGCTGCCCCCACCCCAATCCCCCTCCCCTCACCACCCCTACCCCCCTCCCCACCACCCCTACCCCCCTCCAACGCCGCCCCCCCCCTCTCAACGCCGGTACCCCCCCTCTCTCAACGCCGCAACCCCCCCACTAAGGCCGCACGCGCCCCCCACTAACGCCGCACCCCCCCCCCCCCCCCCACTGGGGGAGGAGGAAGGAAGGAAGGGGGGGAGGAAGGGGGGGAGGAAGGGGGGGGAGGAGGAAGGAAGGGGGGGAGGAGGAAGGAAGGGGGGAGGAGGAAGGAAGGGGGGGAGGAGGAAGGAAGGGGGGAGGAAGGAAGGGGGGAGGAGGAAGGAAGGGGGGAGGAGGAAGGAAGGGGGGAGGAGGAAGGAAGGGGGGAGGAGGAGAGAGGGGGGGTGTGGGTACCGGCCTTCAGAGGGAGGGGGAGGGGGTGTGGGTACCGGCATTGAGGGGGGGGGGGGACCCGGCGTTGAGGGTGGGGGGTTGCGGCATTGCGAGAGATGTGGGGGGCGGCATTGGAGGGGGGTAGGGGTGGTGGGGAGGGGGGTAGGGGTGGTGGGGAGGGGGGTAGGGGTGGTGGGGAGGGGGGTAGGGGTGGTGGGGAGGGGGGTAGGGGTGGTGGGGAGGGGGGTAGGGGTGGTGAGGGGGTAGGGGTGGTGAGGGGGGGGGTGGTTGAGGTAGGGGGGCAGCGGCGTACAGAGGGGGGGCGACGGTGCGTTGGCCCCGGGCATCCGTCGCCCCCCCCCTCTCGCACGCCGCTGCCCCCAAACCCCCCCCACCACCCCTACCCCCTCCACCACCCTACCCCCTCCAACACCCTACCCCCTCCCACCACCCCTACCCCCTCCCCACCACCCCTACCCCTCCCCACACCCCTACCCCCCCCAATGCCGCAACCACCACCCATGCCGCAACCCCCCATGCCGCAACCCCCCCAATGCCGCAACCCCCCCCGATGCCGCAACCCCCCCGATGCCGCAAACCCCCCCCGATGCCGCAACCCCCCCGATGCCGCAACCCCCCGATGCCGCAACCCCCCCCCGATGCCGCAACACCCCCCGATGCTGCAACCCCCCCCCATGCCGCAACACCCCCCGATGCCGCACAACCCCCCCCGATGCCGCAACCCGCCCCGATGCCGCAACCCCCCCGATGCCGCAACCCCCCCCGATGCCGCAACCCTCCCCCCCCGATGCTGCAACCCCCCCCGATGCCGCAACCCCCCCCGATGCCGCAACCCCCCCGATGCCGCAACCCCCCCATGCCGCAACCCCCCCCCCCACACTGAACGGCGTCAACCATCATCAATGGTTGACGCCGTTTTAAAGCTACTCTGTTTTTCGCCGACGTGACCCGTGGCCACGTCGGCGGGACTTCGGCCCAGAGATTTGTTGAAACAAAAATATAATGAAATCCCGCCGGCGCCAGCTGTTTTCAGAGGCTGCCGGCGGGATTTGCACAACGCCGGTTTTTGGCCGGTCAGAGAATAAAAAACCCTGCGGGAGCGGGATTAACGCCGCTGCCGGCCGATTTTCCGACCCTGCGTGGGGTCGGAGAATTTCGCCCCTGATCTTAGAAGGAGATCAGCCCTTGAATTCTCCGTCATCGGGATTCTCTGTTCCCACCGGCAGCACACTCCCGCCCGCGGGTATCCCGACGGTGTGGGGTGGCTACAATGGGGAATCCCATTGGCATGCTGTAGGGACAGAGAATCCCGCCGCCAGCGAATGGCTCGCCACCGAGAAACATGTGGCAGGAGGACTGGAGAATCCAGCCCAAGATTTTTATTTTGTAATATGAGCAACGAGCTCAAAGAGTCTGATATGAAAATTGGTTGGAAGATGCAGGTAGTATCCATGTCAGGCTATTTGCGATCACAAAAAACTAGCTTTCCTCCTTGGAGTTCCACAGTTTATTGCCCAGGTTCATAAGCATTTATCCCAATTTTTGAATTGCAGCCAACTCCTGGATGTTGTCCACTGTGATATTCCATGATTAATTTGCACAGGGATGTAACCACTTGTGCCTTCAATAATAAACAGGTGTAACCTATGACTCTTTCAACTTTTGAGAATCCTACATCAAGAGTCATGCTGTCATTCACTGCTTTTCAAGAAGGAGATGAAATTCCTAGCTTGAGCGAACAACGTGTCTGTGATTTATTCACTGCATCTGTGTGTAGATGATTTTGATACATTACTTATGTCCCAGCGATTACCTGAAATAAGCTTGTAGCGTGACAGTTAAGGGTAATTGTGACCTTAACAGCTACCAGTAGCGTTATGCCTATAGTGCAAGTGAACTTTTGATTTGCATACATGTTCCATAGCTCATAATGAGGTGTAAGATGTATTATTTGCTTGGAACCACACAAAAATGGACAAGAACTTCCTGTAACCACTCAAAAAATAGAGGAAATCAGGCAAATGCAAAACTGGACAGGGGTCCAGCGGAACAGAACTCCACCCCATTTTCTGATTGCATTTCCCTAATTTACTTGTGTTATTCATTCAGAAAACCAAAGTTATATACCACTGGAACCAGTAGAAACAAATAGGTTACAAAGCTCTATCTAAGCTGTGGTAGGGGGAGGCAGGGTAAAGCCAGGCACAATGGAAACAATGAGCTGAGATACACGTCATTGGCTGGCTTGCTTCTCTGAAATGAGATTCAATCTCATATTATGTACATCATGACTCCACCTTAAACAGACTGGAGTAATTGTCAGCTCTAAGGTGTAAACCTACAGCCATCTGCCTACGACAAACTCAGTTCCATTGATAATTGTAGGCTACCGAGTTATTGTTGCACTTTCCTTTTGTCTAGACTACCGATGAGGTAATGATCTATAGGTTTCCTCTATCATAGGCCTAAAATTTCTGTCTGTTTAATATAAAACTTAATCTTATCCTATTAATCCTATCCGGCGGCATGGTAGCACAGTGATTAACACTGTTGCTTCATAGCACTAGGGACCCGGGTTCAATTCCAGGCTTGGGTCACTCTGTGTGGAGTCTGTACGTTCTCCCCGTTTCCTCCAGATGCTCCGGTTTCCTTCCACAAGTCCCAAAAGACGTACTTGTTAGGTGAACAGGACATTCTGAATTCTCCCTCAGTGTACTCGATCAGGCGCCGTAGTGTGGCGACTCGGGGATTTTCACAGTAACTTCACTGCAGTGTTAATGTATGCCTACTTGTGACACGAATAAAGATTATTCGAAATATATTATTATTACTCCATGTACCACGCTGATAACAACTCAGTAGCTGTCAGAAAGGAATATCGTCTAATTAATAATTGTTCTGTTCTCCCATTGGACTTTTGCTGTGCTATCGTTTTGACACTGAAAATTACACTGAGAACAGGCTTCAAAGGCTCAAATCAGCACACAGCTCATTTATGACCAACAACCACATTACGGGTGAAAAAATGCATCTAAATTTATTCGCTACCCATGAAATGGTGAGTTCATGTCTTGACTATATTTTATCAGTATGGTTTTATTTATCCTGCCTGATTGAAATCCACACAATCTTAAACAAATGATAGAATAACGACATGCCACAGGTTCCACTCATTGCATGACAGTGATGTGCTAAAGCTAAACAGTTGAAGTTGCAAGCTAATGGTAGTGAAAAAACCCAATCAGTAATTTTTGCTTCTCCTCTTAATTGGTAAATTGCCACACTTCATGACAGTGTAAATGCTTGATAAGATTGCAAAATGTATAGGTTCAGTTATTAACTGAGTCAAGCACAATGACTAAACTGTGTATATAACTGCTTCATGCAAGCTACAGGTAAACGTTTTCTGATACACATACTGTCCTCATAGTCATAGAATTTACAGTACAGTCCTATCATTGTACTGTATTCCTTGAGACATTTTAAAATGTTTTATCTTTTCTAATGTCGTCATAAAGCATTAAAATATTTGATGTGTACCTCATCACATTTTTCTAACTTCCAGTTTATTTGTCTTACTGTTATAGCTGAAGTAAGTTTTAAGATAACAGTCTTTATCCCTTCTAAATGAACAATGCGATTAGAAACATCAACTCACCAGTTCTACTCTTCATCCTCATGCAGGAGGCTCAGCTCCAAGCTATAATGGCTCGCTCATAGTAATAAGACTTTTCAGGACATACGTTACTGCTTTTTTCAAAGTAACAATCAGAGGAAGTGGTTTGTCGACACCAACAGCTACACTTGCGAGTTCTGACACTCCCACTCACTTAACAGGGCACCTGTGTTAACAGAACTCAGCATTGGGGAAGATTTTATGTACAACTACACTCATTTATTTACCATTATAAATGTATATAACATTTAAAATATCATTCAAATAAGAAAATAAAAGCTGATCTACAAAACTACATTTGCAAAAATATTTTCCTTTTTGTTGACATTTTTACTTCTGATTAAAATCGCCTGATTGTTCTATTTTGGTGGAATTCCCATCTTGCTGTTATAGTTTTGCATGGAGCAGCATCTTTTTATCAGGTTACCTCTCCAACAGTTCACCACATGAATCTGAATCTCTGCAACCAGTCTTAGCTTTCAAGGTAAATAGTGTCCTTGGATCCCTCAATAGCCACAGTAAAACATGTCCAAATAGCCAAGCACCATCACATCTGGCAGTGTCCTATGCAATAAACAGTAACATTTTCCGATTCCTCCTTCGGGTCTGCACTGTGATCTTGAAACTATGAAATCCAGACCTCCAGATCTGGCATCTACGGGGCAAAAAGCACATGCCTTTATTGCCCTTAAATGTGTATTTCATTCTACTTTTCATTGCTTGAGGATTTAGCTTTGAGATAATGATATCGGCCAAAGCCAGAATATCATTAAAAGAAAACAGTGACATTTGTAAATGGGTGGATGTGTTCCCAGCAATTGTACACCACTCCACTTATTTCATAAATCTTCATCCACTTTAAAATTTGACACAAGTAGACACTTGCCATCCAGGTACTGAATCGTCGGTGATCATATTTCTGTCATCAGCAATTACTGATCAATAAACTAGAAAACAGTCCCTTTTGTGTGTATGTTTTTAACTGGTGAGATATATATGAAAGCTTCAGTAGGTTAAACAGAGCACAAGGCTAGTCAACAACAACAAATATTCTTTCTTATTACTGAATATATATTGAGAAGTCAGTATTGCAAAGTTTCTCAGAAAAGCAAGTTGGCCGGAATTCTCCGGCCGTTGGGATTCTCTGTATATGATCTTCCCAAAAGGGAACAAAGTTCCCTAACGAGCGCCTTAGGACATGTTTCCCGGCACTCACTGTCCAGAATGTTGTGTCCCGGAGACCCAGTCCAATACAAAGTGGAGCAGAGACCAGGTCCAATGTAAAGTTTATCAGTGTCAGAACAGATTCAGCCTGCACTTCACACACCCTATTGAATTAGATGGTCAGCAGTTGCTGTCCGTACTGGTATGGCTATCTGCAGCATTTATTTTCTTTTTTGGCCCAGATCGAATTAATGCAGCTTTGCGCTCTTTCTAGAATTTGGTTTTACAGCCATCTTCCTGAAATAAAGCAGAGGAGGATGGTCAAAGAGCTAGTCTCTAACCATTGATGAAATAAAAGCCATGCCCCATTTTAGAAATTACATTTTGTTCAATACTGTGATAGCCTCCACTGAAATATATGTGATTTGCTTTTTCTGCCTGCTTGTAAAATCCAAACAAAATTTTCATTGGAAAAAAGGCCACCTTGTATAAAGATACGAACAAAATGCTAAAATACCTGCATTGCAAATGCTTAAACATCTCATACAAGAATCAACAGCAGCAAATTTACTGCAAATTTACTGAACCAAATTCAGCAAAACAAATGAATGCTGTGGCTTTAAACCCCATACAATCATAACAGTTACATTATTCCCCTGACTTTTAGCACATCGAGGCTCCCCACATTATTCTGTGGACAATTAGTGAGTCATGACTTGGAAATATTCAAAAGTTCTGCACAAAATGCACCTGTGAAAAATTTGCCACAGATCAATGGACAGAGGCCTAAAGGCTGCAAAACAAAGGAATTAGAAAGTACTTATAGAAAGATAATCAAACACATTTGTGTAAATACAACAGGCATTTTGGACCATTACAGCTCTTTGGTTTTCACTACATGGATGCAGAATAAAGACAATTGAGAGAAGCTACATGCAGCCTTTAAAAACACACCACAAATAGAATTTTTTTTAAATTCCATGCCTCTCTCTGTTACTTAGGTAATTCATAAAGTACCCCAGGCAGAATTATTGTCTAAAAGAGAACTGTTTTTCCCCTGTTTATTTACATATTTCAACCAATACAAAAAATGAGTGCACTATCAACATTATGTCAAACTCAAACAGCAAACAATAAAACTGGCAGATTCCAAAACAGAAATAGAAAAAAACTTGCATTTCGTGAACACTTGTCACAACCACTGGACACCTCAAATCACTTTACAGCCAATAGAGTACTTTTTGAAGTGTAGTCACTTTTGTTGTGTAGAAAACACGAGAACCAATATGTGCACAGCAAACTTTGGCAAACAGTGATGTGATAATTAGCAGTTTTTCTGTTTTTGTGCTGTTTTGAGAGAGAAATATTTTCCAGGACACTGGGGATAATTCTCCTGTGCCTCTTTAAGATGGCACCATCGAATTGTTTTGGTTTAGTATCTCACCCAAATGACGACACCTCTGATAGTGCTGTGCTCTCTCAGCACTGCGCCCGAGTGTCAGCCTTGATTTTTATACTCAAGCTCTGAAATTGGACACAGTGGCTAGCACTGTTCCTTCACAGCACCAGGGTCCCAGGTTCGATTCCCAGCTTGGGCCACTATCTGTGTGGAGTCTGAACGTTCCCCCATGTCTGCGTGGGTTTCCTCCGGGTTCTCCGATTTCCTCCCACAGGGAGGTTATTAGGCTATTTGGTCATTCTGAATTCTCCCTCCGTGTTCCCGAACAGGTATCAGAGTGTGGCGACGAGGGGATTTTCACAGTAACTTCACTGTAGTGTTAATGTAAGCCCACTTGCGACAATAATAGTAAAGAAGTCAGAGACAGAACTCAGAGTGAGGTTTTCCGGGTGCTCCAGTTTCCTCCCACAGTCCAAATTGTGGATTGTCCATGCTAAATTGCCCCTTAGTGTCTAAAAAAGATGTGTATGTTAGGTTCAGGGGTTATTGGGATAGGGCGGGGGACTGAGCTTGGGTGGAGTTCTCTTTCAGAACATTGATGCAGACTCAATGGGCTGAATGGCCTCCTTCTGCACTATAAGAATTCTATGAAAGACTCCGAGGGGATAGCGCTACCAACTGAATAACAGCCGATATTACCTGAGAAAGAGAGGGTAGGTTATTTTGATGAGAGTCAGAGCTCTTCAAGTCATTGGGCCTGATTCAAGGGGACGAAAACTGAGTCATGTTTTGGACGGGTTTTGGGGATGTTTCTCAGCAGTTCTGAGAAGGACCCACGAACTGTTTCTTTTAGCCTCGGCGGGCGCTCCCTGCGGAAGCCGCATTTAGATCATTTCCTGCACTGTCGAGCTCAGCTTGCCTGTGTAAGAAGAGCACTCGTGGATTGGGGCGCCATTTTTATAGGCAGGCACCATCTTACAGCCCCCTTCAATGATGCCACCACAGCCTCCGGACGCCCAACACCCCTCCACTGCACCCAACCTACCTCTTACTGTTCTTGGGCCAATAAGTTCCATCCCACCAGCAGACTCACCATGGACTACTCTCCAGAATCGGTTGCATTTTTGGACGCATTCAACTCCATCAGGGACGGTCACCTTAGCACTTCACTTTACCGCAAGCCCACAGATAACCTCTCGATGCTCCACTTCTCCAGCTTCCACCCTAACACATTAAAGAAGCCATCCCCTATGGACAAGCTCTCCATATACACAGGATCTGCTCAGAAGAGGAGCGTAACAGACATCTACAGACATTGAAAGATGCCCTCGTACGAATGGGATATGGCACTCAACTCATTGATCGACAGTTCCAATGCGCTACATCAAAGAAACGCACCAACCTCCTCAGAAGACAAACAGGGGACACTACTGACAGAGTACCCTTCGTCGTCCAGTACTTCCCTGGAGTTGAGAAACGATGACATCTTCTTCGCAGCTTTCAACACATCATCGATGAAGGCGAACATCTTGCCAAGGTCATCCCCACACCACCACTACTCGCCCTCAAACAACCGCGCAACCTCAAATGAACCATTGTTTGCAGCAAACTACCCAGCCTTCAGAACGGCGACCACGACACCACATAGCCCTGCCATGGCAATCTCTGAAAGATCTGCCGGATCATTGAAATGGGTACCGCCATTACACGCGAGAACACCACCCACCAGGTACCTGGTACATACTTGTGTGACTCGGCCAACGTAGTCTACCTCATACGCTGCAGGAAATGATGTCCCGAAGCATGGTACATTGACGAGACCATGCAGACACTGCGACAACAGATGAACAGACATTGTGCGACTATCGCCAGGCAGGAATGTTCCCTTCCAGTCGGTGAACACTTCAGCAGTCAAGGGCATTTAGCCTCTGATCTTTGGGTAAGCGTCTCCAAGGTGTCCTTCAGAACGTGAGACAACGCAGAATTGGCGAGCAGAAACGTATAGCCAAGTTACGCACAATTAAGTACCGCCTCAACCGGGACCTTGGATTCATGTTGCATTACATTTATCCCCCACCATCTGGACTGGGCTCGCAAAATCCTACCTACTGTCCTGGCTTGAGACAATTCAGACCTCTTTAACCTGTGATTATCCCTCTCTCCAGTTGCTCCCTCTGAACCTGAAAAGACTTAATTACCTGCAAAGACTCGCATTCAAAGTATCGTCTTGCATCTTTGACTTTGTCTATATATATGTTTCTGGAACCCACCTCTTCATTCACCTGAGGAAGGAGCAGTGCTCCGAAAGCTAGTGATTTGAAACAAACCTGTTGGACTTTACCTGGCGTTGTAAGACTTCTTACTGTCACACCCCAGTCCAATGCCGGCATTTCCACATCTTGAAGATCCAAGGAAGTTTCTTGGAACTTCAACCACCAATGATATGGAAGGTAACCAAGGTCAGACAAAACACTTCCAAAATATAAGCGAGTGTAAAAGTCGTGCAAAAGACCGGATGCACTAGTAAGGTATTAACCAATATCTTCCACAAAATATAAGATTCACAAAATGTGATGAGTTATCTAATGTTAAACAGAACAGCAGTTTAGTATGGCAATGTAGGCTATTTGGGTCATAATTTAGGTTAATGACGTACAAAGCAAAATCCCTAATTGGAGCATAATAATAGGTGTTAAAAGGGAGCTGAAAGTGGCAAAGAAGAAGTTTCTATAATGTCTTCAGGAGTGCTTTCTAGATCTGTACAATTTTTGGGCATTACAAGAAAAGAGGCAACACTGAGCCATTTCCCAGTGAACTAGGTGGGTTAGGTAACAAGTAATTAATGCACGCACAGGGGAACATCCACAAAACTGAAAAGGAGCAAGAACCATGAAAGTTAAAAGTAACAAAAAAACGAAATTACTGCAAATTATTGGAAATCTGAAATTAAGACCGAAAATACTGGAAACTCTCGGCGGGTCGGGCAGTATCTGCAGGAAGAGAAAGTTGGGTGTAATATTCCAGAGTTCTAACAATAGGCCATTGGCCTAACACATACCTTTCTCTCTGAACAGATACTACCTGGCGTATATGTTTAAGGATAAAGTCACTTGGCTAGGAAAGCTTACTGGCCGGAATTCTCTGTTCGCGCTAGCAGCGCACCACCAAACCCACCGTTTTTCCGGCGACGTGGGGTAGCTTTATTGGGAAATCCCATTAACAAGCACTGGGAGTAGAGGATCCCATTGACAGCGAATAGCACGCTGCCAAAAAACTCACGGCCGAGAGACCAGAGAATCTAGTCCACTATTTTCAATTAGAGAAAAATGGGACTGCTCCAGAAAAAGGGGAAAGAAAAATTGTTTTAAAAATTCATATACAGATAGAAAAATATTCATGAGGATAAGAAATACAGGCTAGGGGTTGGATTTAATGGCCTCGCCGTGTCAGTCTCTCGTGAGATTCGCAATGCTCGAAAAACCTCGTGAGACCTAACGAGATCTCCTGAGATGTCACAATCTGGATCTCGTCCTCACTGGGCTTGGCCCAATTAACATATTTAAATGAGCTATTAGGCTTATTTGAATTTGACTGTACCTTATTCTCCCAGGGCCAAGGAACCAACGGCCTGGCTTGGGATACCTCACCAGGGTGCAGTATAGCACTGGTTTCCACAAACTTGAAGCAGGCATGCCAGACACCTGGGGGGGTCTCCCAGACCATTAGAGACCCCCAGTGGTCAGGCTCTGGGCAGGATGGTAACCTGGTGCTCCCACTGGCACCCGGGCAACTTGGCACTGCCAGCCTGGCAACTTGGCACTGCCATATAATCATCTTGGCAGTGCCACCCTGGAACTGTCAGATTGGCGGGGACACTGCCAGGGTGCCAAACAGGCAACTCCTGAGTGCCCAGGTGCCAGGTTGCCCATGGCAGGGATCGGACCTGGGATGCCTTGCCCTTAAAAGATGGGGTGAGGGGGGTCTCAAGGACCCCCAAGGGGTAAATTGAGTGCAGTGGGTGGGTCCGGAGGTTGCAGAGGGGTGGCTGATGGGGGTCGAAAGATCAGGGCAGCATTTAAAAACAAGACTTTGTTTTTGTCCCGTTAAATTGCGGCCGAGATTTATTTTTACAGGAAGTAACTGTTATGCAGCAAGAGATGGAGTGTCTTGGATAAGTAGGGAACTTCAATATGAGACTTGAGAGATTATGTCAAATGCATAAAATCAATCCAAATATAGACCTTACAGCAGGGTAGGAAAAATAAGTTTGTAAAGAAGGAATATACTGAGGAAGTCTCAGATGTGCTTTGATTCCATCAAGTATTTTCTTTCAAAGTTTGTTTACAATTGTTGTGTCAACAAACAGGACAGTCCATCTGTGAATAACAATATCCTATTAAACAGGAAATGACACGAATGACCAGGTAAACTTTATTTGGTGCTGGCGTTCGTTAAGGGAGCATGCCAGAAACATTAAATGATAATTGCTCCTCTTCGAACTGTGCATGGGATTGTTTAGGCCCACCTAAGTAGTTCACAGTCTCATGAAAAAGAATACACCACCAAACATCTAGCACCCTTTCCTGTCCTGAAGAGTCACATTTAATTTATGGGTTTAAATTCTGGATCAGGTCTTGCGCCCACACTTTTTAAGCCAAGGGCAGAAATACTAACAGCCGAAACTAGAAAAATAAATGTCAATCCCTCACTCATCAAAGCTGAAATTTCCGTGATTAATATATTTATTCACTTACTGCACATGTGGACTTGGTAGCTAACAGTAAAACATACGCCGACAGTCCATAGATGTGATTTAATTATTTCCAAATGAATGTCTACTTACCCAAGGGGTAATGTTTAATGCTGAGAAATGATATACATAGATCAAAGAGGCAGGAAACAAGACTGATGTAACATAAACAGTAAACTGAAGAAATGAGATAATATTATTACACAAAACAGTTACAAAGTATTCAGATGCATTCTGGGTGTTGATTAACAAATTGCATCTCACACACTCAGTCAAAAGGTATAAATGTTTGCAAATGTTCATGCATGTGGCTATTAGAGTCCGCGAAGGAAATGGCTGTAAATGTGTGACCTCACAATAGATGAAGAAGAAAAAATGACGCAGAGCCTCCGCCTGAGCGAGACCTAAATCGAATCAACCATTGGGAACTTGGTTCAGGTGGGAACTTGGGGCTTAGGGGCAAAGGGGTTCTCCTCTTTCTACTTTTTCTCAGCACCCAAAGTTGATGAGTTTCCTTCCTTGACTCCAAGCTAGATAAATGCACCTTTCTGTTACTTTGGATGAATAAACTATTAACTAATTAAATAATTGGGTTGGACAGAAATAGCAAGGCTGATGGCGTGCCATGACTACAGCATGTGGGAATATCTGGAATGCATTGCAATCCCCAACAACCAAACCTACAGAAAGTGTCTGCAGTTGAGGCAACTTTGGCTCAGGTTTGTTGAGCTGGAGTCTGAGTTGCAGACATGGCGGGCATCATAGAGGGGGCAGTTTACTGGACACCTTGTTCCAGCAGACAGCCACATGTCTTAGATGAGGCAGAACTTTAGAGTTTGTCAATGATCAGGGACAGGAGAGTGAGACTGTGAGTCAGGTAGGTTGAAGGGAACCAACATGAGGTGATCGAGGAGCCTCAGCCCCTGACTCTGTCCAACAGTTACGTTTGTGGATGAGAAGAAGGACTGCAAGGTGGAAGAGTAGACTGACCATGGCACCATGGAGAAGGATGTCATTCACCAGCAGGGAGTGAAGAGGAATATGGTAGTGATAGGTAATGCGGAGTCAGGAGGATAGATAATGTTCTCTGCAATCACGACTGGGAGTTCTGAAGGTTGTGTTGACTGCCTGGTGCCAGTGTTAAGGATATCTCCTCGAGGCTGGAGAGGAACTTGGTGTGGAAGCGAGAGAATCCAGTTGTCATTGTCCACATGGGAATTAACAACATAGACACAACAAGGAACGATGTTCTGCTAAGAGAATTTGGGGGAGCTATGGACCAAATTAAAATGCAGAACATCAAAAGTAATCATCTCTAGATTGTTATATGAGCCACATGAAAATTGGTATAAGGTATTGCAGATTTGAGAATTAAACATGCGCCTCAAAGAGTGGTGTGGTGAGAAGGGGTTTTGATGCATGGGGCACTGACATCAGTGCTCAGGAAGAGTGAACTATTCCATTGTTGGGCTCCACTTCAACCAAGCGGGGAGCAGTGTTCTAGCCAATTGTATAACTCGGGATGTGGACAGGGCACCAAACTAACAGAGGTGGGGCGGGGGGGGAGGGGGGGGGGGGGTAGAGAAAAAATAGGGAACTAGAGGCCAATTAACCTCACATCAGCTATTGGGGAAATGGTAGAATCTATTATTAAGGAATTCTTAACAATATATTTGGAACAGTGTAGTATGATTAGATCAAGTTAACATGTTTTATGAAGGGGAAATCTTGTTTAACAAACTTAGAGTTTGAGGATGTAATTAGTCGAGTGGGTAAAGGGGAACCAGTAGATGCAGTATACCTGGATTTCCAAAGGCATTTGATAGAGTGCCATACAAAAGATATTAGGCAATATAAGAGCTCATGGAGTTGGGGGTTGTATTTAGCATGGGTAGAAGATTGATTAATGGATAGAAAGCAGAGAGTGGATATAAACTGAGCTTTTCCCAAGTTGGCAGGTATTGAATAATGAAGTGCCTGAAGGATCAATGCTGGGCTACAGCTATTTATAATCAATATTAATGAAGTAGGCGAAGAGACAGAGGCTGGGATTCTCCATTCCCTGGTGTTAAAATCAGGAATCCTGATTGGCCAGAGAATCCTGTGACGGGGCAAAACTGGAATTCACCCTGGGCGTTAAACTGGTCATGTCTCCATGACCACCCCGCTGGCCATAGCAGGTTTCCAGATGGCCCATGCGGGCTTCCCGCTCAAACCCTATGAGACCATGCAAATAGCTCATTAGAGGTATTTTGCATGTCATTGGCGGGCAGGACGCACTATTCACCAATCAGGTGGGATGTTCCAGGCCCCCCAGCCAAGAGTTCCATTGGCATGAATTTGTTCAAGTATTGAGGAACACGAACCCGGCAGCTTTCAATCCAAGTGGTAGCAAGATGATAAGTCCCCTCCCAACAATTGCCTCCAGCTCACCAGTGCAGGAAGAGATCGGGGTGCCATTTTTAAATGCCGCCCGATTTCCTGACCCCGATCGGACACCCAGCATGTCCATAGGACCACCCGCCACTGATCCAACCTACATCTGAGGGGCTCCTCAAGCCCACCACCCCACGTCACCTCTTAAAGGCAGGGCACCCCCAGGCCCGGTCCTGGGCACAGACGACCTGGCAACTGGACACCTTGGCACTGCTAGGCTTGTATCATGACTGTTCCCCTTCCAGCCTGGAAGTGCTCTCCATGGTGGCACTACCAAGGTGCCCAGGTGCACTGCCAAGGTAATGAGCTGGTAGTGCCAAGGTGCCCATGTGCCAACAGGAGTGCCAGGGTACCATCCTGCCCAGAACCCAACCACCCGAGGCCTCCGATGGCCTGGGAGACCCCCCCCCCCCCCCCCACCCCACCCCAGGTGCCATTACGACAGATCCATGTTTGTGTGGACCATTGCTAAATGGCATCATGGCAAGGTCTCCCAGGTGCGGGCATTAGTTCCCAAACCTCGGATGAATCAGCCTAATGGCTCACTTAAATACGTTAATCTGGATCACAACATCTCACAACATTTCTTTAAAGGAGTAGGGTAGCATGGTAGCATAGTGGTTAGCACAGTTGCTTCACAGCTCTAGGGTCCCAGGTTCGATTCCGGCTTGGGTCACTGTCTGTGCGGAGTCTGCACATCCTCCCCGTGTGTGCGTGGATTTTCTCCGGGTGCTCCAGTTTCCTCCCACAGTCCAAAGATGTGCAGGTTAGGTGGATTGGCCATGATAAATTGCCCTTAATGTCCAAAATTGCCCTTAATGTTGGAGGGGGTTACTGGGTTGTGGGCATAGGGTGGAGGTGTGGACCTTGGGTGGGGTGCTCTTTCCAAGAGCCGGTGCCGACTCGATGGGCCAAATGGCCTCCTTCTGCATTGTAAATTCTAAAATTCTATGAGTCCAGGGAGTGCAAATCAGGCGAGAGGCCTCTCATGAGATTTAACAGCCTTGGCTCGTCACCGAGATGGGCGCGACGAGGCCATTCGACTGCGCCCTTAGCATGTAGAAGTTAGTTTTCCAATAATAAAGTTCAAATGCTCTCAATTGTATCTCTATACCATTTGAACAGTCAATCATTAACTTATAAATACACATCCCTCATAACAAAGTGAAAGTAATCCCATCTGTACCAGTAAACCCTTTAAAAACTCTGTCAGTATGGCAAGTTTAAAGTACTGTGAGATGAAGGTAGAAGTAATCCCTTTAAGGTGGTAGAAACCTTTGAAGTGGTTTTCACACAATCAATTTAATTGCCTTTTAAAGTATTGAAGTCAGTGTGTATGGTTAGGAAAATGAATGCTTTGAACTGGATGTTTACATTCAATTTCACACTCCAATGCCTGCTAAATGCATCGTGATTAACAGCTCACTGGAACCTCAAGGGTAGAATCAGATTGTTTATTTTTACACAACACAGACAAAAATAGAAAATTCTGGACATTCTCAGCAGGTCTAAGAGCATCCCTGGACAGAGAAGGGATCTAATGTTTCAAGTCTGGATGTCTCTTCATCAAAGCTATTTATTTTTACAGTTCTGCAGGTGTGCATTAAGTCAGGGTAGCGGCTGTTTCTCTAACCGCAATTTTTTTAATGAGTCTGCCTCTTTGTTCTGGAGGAAAGAACAGCTGTGGGGCCTCCCGCTTCACTTTCTATGAAGCACTATGTTTTCTGATGAGACCAATCTAGCTGGGAAGATAAGCTGTGGGGAGAATACAAAGATCCTGCAAAGAAATATAGACACGTTAAATGAGTGAGCAACAAGATGACAGATGGAGTATAATGTTAGGAAGTGTGAAGTTATTCACTTCGGTTATAAGAATATAAAAGCGACATTTTTTTTAAAATGTGTGATACTTATAAGTGTTGATGTTCAAAGAAACATTGGTGTGCTTGAACAAGGAACTCAGAAAGTTAGCATCAGGTGCAAGCAATTAGGAAAGCAAAGAGCATGTTGACCTTTTTTGCAAGGGGATTGGAGTACTAGGATTAAGATGTCTTGAACAGGGTTTTGGTGAGACCACATCTGGAATACTATGTGCAGTGTTGGTCTCCTAGAGGCGATACAGTGAAGGTTTACAAGGTTGGTCCCAATGATGAGGGATTGTCCTATGGGGACCGGCTAATTAGTTGGACTGATATTCGCTGCAGTTTAAAAGAATGAGAGACAATCTCATTGGAACCTACAAAATTCTGAGGGGGCTTGATAGGATGGACACTGAGATTATTTCCACCAGTTGGGGAATCTAAAACATGGTGCACAGTCTCAGGATTAAGGTTGGGGGGGGGGGGGGGGGGGGGTTATGGATGCATCATTGTTGAATATGTTTAAGGCTGTGATAGACAGATTTTTGATCTCTTGGTGAATTAAGGGATATGGAGAGCAGGCAGGAAAATAGAGTTGAAACTCAAGATCAGCCATGATTGTATTGAATGGCAGAGCAGACTCAACAAAGCATATGGTCTACTCCTGCTCCTATTTCTTTTGTTCTTGTGCATTAACAAGTTTTGCCAGAAATTAGTTACGTATCAGTGTGTTTCTGCAAATTTCTATAAAATGATTCTGTAATATTTGTCACAGAATTCAAAAACCAAAGTATGGCTCCAGATCTGTTCTGAATAAGAACCACAATTCCCAAAATTTCCTTTGTTTTTCCAGATACCTCTCTTCTTTCATTCATGGCAATTTTAATTTTAACTTAAGAATAGGGGCAGGTAAATTGGAGCTGGAGCAGCTATTTGGACTTTGAAGCCTGCTCCGCCATTCAATTCTAACTCAAATCCCTCTTCCCAAGCCATCTCCGCAGACTGTTAATTTCCTCAGTATCCAAGTGTCTATTGATAACGTTGATTATCATACTGGAGTGCGAAGGCATCACAGAAAAACAAAACTTCCCTTCATTCAATATTCTTGAACAAGCAATTTCCAGGATAGATCAGTGGATTAACAAGCAAGAAAAGCAAATCTAGTTAATTTCCCTTTCTCCTTCCCAATAATAACAATTGAGATTTCTCGCCACAACTGTGATCTGTAAAACTGCACAAACCAGGAATATGTCTCATGCCCTTCTTCTTCAATATAGTTTAGTATTGCATCACATAATATATTGTCTTTAGGAGATTGCTTCCTGAATGATAGACCTGGGCCAGAATTCTCCGGCTGTTGGGGTACAATGGGAAATCCCATTGGCAAGCCGCGGGAACATAGAATCCCACAGCGAGCGAACGGCCCGTTGCTGAGAAACGTTTTGCGTTTTGGGGGATCGGAGAATCCATCCCCTGGTATTCTCAGCAAAATCATCTGACTGCTATAATTAGCCAGCAGAGATGGCTTCAGTGAGACACCGGGGAGTCAGTGCAGTCCAGATGTAGCACTGTGGAAAACATGATCAGTAATTTTGGAGATTTTACTCATCAGTCAGTGCCTTTAACATTGCATAGCATCCCAAGGTGCTAAAAAAAAGTAATTTGTTGTATAAATAGGTATATTTAAATAAGTCAGACAGACAATATAGAAAGTGCGATGCGCACGTGCTGCTTAAAGTAAGTACGATATTTACTGGTGGTTTGCATGATTATGCAAGACTTTTCATACATTATATGACCACATATACTTGGTTCAGGGGCTGGTTTAGCACAGTGGGCTAAACAGCTAGCTTGAAATGCAGAACAATGCCAGCAGCACGGGTTTAATTCCCGTACCGGTCCTGGAACAGGCGCCGGAATGTGGCGACTAGGGGCTTTTCACAGTAACTTCATTGAAGCCTACTCGTGACAATAAGCAATTATTATTATTGTAATGTGTAGTGGGAATCCTGATGTGTGCGCGAGTGGACAACTCCTTCACATAGGAGAGGACATTTTGGGAGACTGCTCTGGCACAACAGAAGTGCAGATCGAGGAATCAAAGTGAATAGCTTGAAAACATCAGGAAGAACACACATCGGGCCAGTTGATTTCTGTACACGGCTACTACAATCTACACTCTGATTGAGTGAGATTCTATGCTGGGAATGTGGCCACACAAAATTTACGCTGTGGTCTCAATAAATCTCCAGCAAAGTCTACATTGTTTTACATTGAAATATATATAGAAGCAAGAGGAGACTATTCTGCCCTTCGAGCCTGCTCCGCTATTCATTATGATCATGGTTGATCATGATGTTCAATACCCTAAACCTGCCTTCCCCCCATATCCCTTTAGCCCCAAGAGCTAGAACTAATTCTTTCTTGAAATTACACGTTTTGGCCTCAACTACTTTCTGTGGTAGTGAATTCCACAGATTCACCACTCTCTGGGTGAAGAAATTTCTCCTCACCTCAGTCCTAAAATGTTTATCGCTTATCCTCAAACTACAACCCCTAGTTCAGGACTCCCCCACCATCGGGAACATTCTTTCTGAATCCATCCTGTTGGATCCTGTTATCTAAGTTTCTTTAGATCCTCTCTCACTCTTCTCTGCCATCCCAGGAATCAGCCTGGTAAACCTTGGCTGCACTCTCTCCATAGCAAGAACATCCTTCCTCAGATAAGGACACCAAAACTGCACACAATACTCCAGGTGTCACCTCACCGACATCCTATACAATTGCAGTAAGACATTCCTGATTGAACTGCCATCATTTGAGACCAAGAACGATTTTCTTTTTTTTTCTTTTTTAACAATTTAGAATACCCTTTTCATTTTTTTTCCAATTAAGGTGCAATTTAGCGTGGCCAATCCATCTACCTTGCACATCTTTGGGTTGTGGGGCAAAACCCACGCAAACATGGGGAGAATCTGCAAATCCACACGGACAGTGACCCAGAGTCGAGATCGAACTTGGCACCTCGGCGCAGTAAGGCCGCAGTGCCAACCACAATGCCACCGTGCTGCCACCAAGAACAATTTTCTGAACTTAATCCATCTTTGATCACAGCTAAACAGTAAGAAAAAAACCTACATCCCACTAGGTGACCACTTAACTGTCAAATTTCCAATGTTGCCAACTATTGGAAAGATATGTAATTCCCCGCCATCATCACCCCCAAACCAAACCACTAAACAGCTTGGGCTGAAATTCTTTGGGGATTATCAGGTCTCTGGCTGTATCTCAGCCAAGAGACCTGCAGAACGCCGACAGAGTTTCAAACCCCTGAGATGTATCCACATATCATGTGCACTCATTACTTTGCTATATCTAAGAATCTATCAGATCCAAAACAAGAGGAAAGTACAATATTTATTTCCACTCTGTCACATTAAAATACATATTCCTTCAGCAGTTTCCCCATGCGCATTCCCTTGAATTGCTGTACTCATTACCATATAAAACAGCTTCTTGTTTTTTGAGACCATATGTTCTTCTTTAAAATAACTGACTATTTTTAGCTCACTGCTTACCTAAAAATTTCCATAAAATTGCTGCAATTAGTTGAGATGAAACTGATACAAAGTCACAGAAGTTTCCATCTGAATCAATGCAACTTAATGCAAGGGAAATTTCTGCCAATGACCAGTTTATAATCTCCTTCCATTTAAAAAAACATTATCTTGCATTTTATGATCAGTCTGTATATGTAATTTGCTCTATTCATTTGTCTGCACATCAGAATCAAAGGTGCAATTTAATTTGGTTTTATAAACTCAGTATTTGGAACAAATTTTGTATCCAAACAAAACATTTCAAAAGCTCAGTTTTATTTGTCGGAGTTTAACTATTGTTAAAAATGTTCCGTTATCCTTTTACTTGTAAGTCTTAAAATAATTTAAGTCATTGCTATTTGGGAAGGTATTTTTGGCTTTGCAGCTTTGCTATATGTAAGGTATCCCAGAAATGGTATTGCTAACTTGTATTTTATTCATCAAAATTGAATCCATTGGCAGTTTAAACTGATGAAATTTTCTGGGAGCAGCTATTGTCCATATACCAATGAAAGTGGTGTCATGGAAGCCAGGATTTGGAATTATATCGCTGTTCCTTCCCTGTTGCTGGGTCAAAATCATGGAACTCCCTCCCTAATAGCACAGTGGATGTACCTACATCACATGGATTACAGTGGTTCAAGAAGCCAGCTCATCACCACTTTCTCAGGGGCAATTGGGGATGGTCAAAAAATGCTGGCCGAGCCAGTGATGCCCACATCCCATGAACAAATAAATAAAATTAAAAGAATTCTGGAGTGTTTTTGAAGATGTTGAGCTGAGTTCCTTAATATGGTAGAGACTGAAACAGGTATGGGGCCAGCAGCACCACATTGGTTTATAAGAAATAAATCCTATAATAACAAAGAGCAGAGAAGAAAGGCCTTAATTCATATTGTTTGATATCTAGAAGATTAATTTAACTTAAAGGGGTCAGACATGACATGAGATCTCCAAGCTATGGTCTGCTCTTCTGGCCCCATGTGGGAGACCAGGAACGCTTCTGGTTCCCAGGACCAGCATGTATGCAGGAAGTGTCTCCAGCTGAAGCTTCAATAAGCCCGAATTTCAGAGCTGGAGCGGCATTTGGGGGCACTGTGGAGCATTTGTGAAGTGGATAACAGAGGTGGTTACACTGCAGGCTCAGATTCCACAGGCAGAAAGGAATGGCTGACCACGAGGCAGAGAAAGAGGATAGGCGGGCAGTGCAGGAATCTCCTGTGGCTATTGCCCTGCAAAATAGATAATACCGTTTTGGATACTGTTGAGTGGAATGGCCTCTCAGGGGATAACAGCAGCAACCAAATTCATAGCACCATTGTTGGCTCTGTTGCACAAGGGAGGAGCAAAAGTTATAGCAATGTAATAGTTCCAGGGGATTCAATTGTGAGAGGAATAGATAGACATTTCAGTGGCTGCAAAAGAGACTGCAGGATGATATGGTGCCTCCCTGGTGCAAGGGTCAAGGATGTCTCAGAATGGTTGCAGGTTTCTGAAGGGGGAGGGTGAACAGCCAGTTGTCATGGTACACATTGGTACTTGCAAGAACGGTTGGGGAGGGTTTAACCTAATGTGGCAGGGGGATGGGAACCTATGTAAGGATTCAGAGGAGGGGGAAATCAAGATCAAGGGAAAAAGACAGTAAGGAGAATAAGAAAAGTGATAGGCAGAGAAATCAAGGACTAGAATCAGATAAGGACACAGTAAAAAATAGTAAGGACAGGACAATGAATGTTAAAAGGACTAATCTTAAGGTTTTGTACCTGAACACTCGGAGCATTCAAAATAAATTGGATGAATTAATTTCACAGATAGATGTAAAGGAGTACGATATAGTTGGGATTACGCAGATATGGCTGCATGGTGACCAAGGATGGAAACTAAACATTGAGTGCTATTCAACTTTTAGGAGGGACAGACAGAAAGGTGGAGTTGAATTGTTGATTAAAGAAGATATTGATACAACATTGAGGAATAATATTAGCAAAGACAATGTGGAATCTGGCTGGGGTACAAAAAGCATTTATAGGGGTGGTATACAGACCACCAAACTGTAGTGGTAATACCTCACCAGTCTGACAGAGGAAATAAAAAAGGACCTGCAAAGATGGAACACACTCCCACTCTCCCTCCTGGGGAGAGTCCAGACGATCAAAATGAACGTACTGCCCAGGTACCTCTACCGATCTACATCCCCATGGCCTTTTTCAAAGCACTAGACAAACTAATCATGGCGTTTATATAGGGGGGAAAGAATGCTAGGATCCCAAAGAAGGTCCTACAAAAAACAAAATCCGGGGGGGCTAGCCCTCCCAAATCTACAATTCGACCACTGGGCGACGACGGCCAAGCGAATAAGGGGATGAATCAAGGAGCCAGAGGCCGAGTGGGTGCGAACAGAAGAGGCCTCCTGCATGGGGACCTCCCTCCGGTCCCTCGCCATGGCAGCACCACGCCATCCCCACCCAAAAAACACTCCAGCAGGCCGGTAGTGATAGCCACCCTCCAGTCCTGGAACCAACTATGGCAGCAATTTGGCCTGACCAAAATGTCGGACAGAGCTCCCATCTGCAACAATCATAGGTTCACACCAGTGCTGACTGACCAGTGCCACCTTCGAAAGGTGGGGAAAGGACGGAGGGACACTGACAGTCAGGGACCTATACACGGACGGCAGGATCACAACACTGGATGAACTGACAGGGAAATTTCAGCTAGCCAGGGGGAGCGAGCTAAGGTAACTGCAACTCAAAAACTTCCTACGAAAGGAGACAAGGACATACCCACAACCGCCACGGCAGACATTGTTGGAAGAGTTACTGGACACAAGCATACTAGATAAAGAAAACTGTAGCGATATGTATGACCGACTGGTAGAAAGGGCTCACACTATACTGGACACAACAAGAAAGAAATGGGAGGAGGACCTGAGGATTTAAATAGGGTGGGGACTCTGGAGCGAAGTACTGCATCAGGTCAACTCCACCTCCATGTGAGCAAGGCTCAGCCTGATGCAACTAAAAGTGGTACATAGAGCCCACTTAACAAGAGTCCATATGAGTCGGTTCTTCCCGGAGGTGGAGGATAGATGTGAACCGTGCCAAGGAGGCCCAGCCAACCACGCCCACATGTTCTGGTCTTGCCCCAGACTTGCAGGGTACTGGACAGCCTTCTTCGAGGCTATGTCCAAAGTGGTGGGGATGAGGGTGAAGCCATGCCCGAAAGTAACGGTCTTCGGGGTTTCAGACCAGCCAGATCTATTCCTGGGGAGGAGGGCGGACGCCCTTGCCTTTGCCTCCCTGATCGCCTGCCGTAGAATCCTGTTCGGTTGGCAGTCAGCAGCACCACCCAAAGCTGCAGACTGGCTGGCCAACCTCTCAGAATCTCTCCAAATGAATAAAATCAAATTCGCCTTTCAATGGGTCAGACGACAGCTTCCACAGAACATGGGAGCCATTCACCCAATTGTTCCGGGACCTGTTTGTGGGCAACGAACGAGCAGAAGAATAGCCAGGTAACCAAGAATCAGGGGAAAGTAGCCAAAGCATGAGAGGGAGAGAAAGACTGGGTGGTGGTGGGGGGACAGCTAAACCTAAGAGGAAAGAAAGACGAACCACCGGAGGGGGGGAGGGGTGGAAGCGGGGGGGAAGAGACTCGGAACAATAGAGGAGAACCAGGGAGTTGGGGGGGAGGGGGGGGGGGGGAGGCAGGGAAATGATAGCCAGAAGGAGGGCATGGGAAACAATAAGAAACTTGGCATCAACAGGAACAAAGAGCAAGGAGAATCCAAGCAAAAGACGGGACGAACGGCTGAAGCGGAGGTGAACGCGAGAGACAATGGCAGTGAAATCCATCCGGGAGAAGCAAGTGACAACAGCAACACCAGACCCATTCGAGTATTGCCCTCTGTAATTGTTTCTCCGGCACACAAATGTATGTCTACCTTCCCAGGCTCCACTCCTCCTCTCCCCCCCCCCCCCCCCCCCCCCCCCCCGGACACACACACAAACAGATGCCTACTTATGTGTTGTAAATAACTTTGCCAATTGTACAGAGTTGCTGCTGTTGAGCTGGTGCATAATACCTTACCAGTTACTCTATTTTATTTTTCATTTCTTTTTTATTATTACTTTTATTTTGTTGGTATGTTTGTGTGTGCCCTTCTCTTCTATATATATATATATCTTCTGTGTACATAACGGTAAATATACTTTGTTCAAAAACCCAATAAAAAACATTTATTAAAAAAAAACTGTAGTGGTAATGTTGGGAATAGAGTTATACAGGAATTAGAGATGCATGTGATAAAGGAACATCAGTGATTATGGATGACTTTAATCTGCATATAGACTGGGTGAGTAGAATTAGTAACAGTACAATAGAGGACAAATTTCTGGAGAGTATACGGGATGGTGTTTTGAACCAATAAGGGAACAGGCCACCTTGGACTGGGTAGTGTGCAATGAGAAAGGATTAATTGGCAATCTAGTTGTGAGAGAACCCTTCGGGATGAGTGACCATAATATGATAGAATTCTTTATCAAGGTGGATAGTGAGGTAGTTGATTCTGAGACCAGGGTCCTGAACCTCAATAAGATAACTATGATGGTATGAGGCATGAGTTGGCTATGATGGACTGGGAAACATTTCTGAAAGGAACATCAGTGGACAGGCAATGGTCGGCATTCAAGTAACAAATAGGTGAACTCCAAAAGTTGTTTATTCCTATTTGGCACAAGGGTGGAAAGGGAACTGTAGCCAAACCATGGCTTACAAGGGAAATTAGAGATTGTCTTAGATTCAAAGAAGACGCATACAATTGAACAAGAAAAAGCAATAGACCTGAGGATTAGGAACAGTTTAAAATTCAGCAAAGACGGACCAAGGAACCGATTAAGAAGTGAAAAATACAATATGAATGTCAAATAGAGGAGTAAGCTAGAGGGGAACATAGAAACTGACTGTAAAGGTTTCAAAGAAATGTAAAGAGAAAAAGATTGACAAAAACAAATGTAGGTCCCTTACAGTCAGAGAGGGGGGAATTCATAACGGGGAACAAAGAAATGGCTGACAAACTAAATTTGTATCTTGCTTATGTGTTCACAAAGGAAGACATGAATAAGTGTGGAAGGAAATCAGTATTGACAGAGAAATGGTTTTGGGGAAGGCGGATAAACCTCCAGGGCCTGATAATCTTCATCCCAGAGTACAAAGAACAAAGAAAAATACAGCACAGGGACAGGCCCTTCGGCCCTCCAAGCATGTACCGGTCATGATACCAACCTTGGCCCAAACCGTCAGCACTTCTTTGTGTCGAACCCTTCTATACCCATACTATCCATGTATTTGTCAAGATGCCTTTTGAGACTTGACTTCCGGGCGGCGAGCGAGGAGGTCGCAGGGAGAGGGGCTCCCGCAAGCGGTGGACAGCAGGAGGAACAGCCCCCCCCCCGACAGGCCGGACGGCGGAGGAGGAGCGCCGGCGGAGGAGCCGGAGCGGGAGCCGAGGAGCCGGAGGAGCCGAGGAGCCGGAGCGGAGGAGCCGGAGCGGAGGAGCCGAGGAGCCGGAGCGGAGGAGCCGAGGAGCCGGGGCGGAGGAGCCGAGGAGCCGGAGCGGAGGAGCCGAGGAGCCGGAGCGGAGGAGCCGAGGAGCCGGAGCGGGAGCCGAGGAGCCGGAGCCGAGGAGCCGGAGCGGAGGAGCCGAGGAGCCGGAGCGGGAGCGGAGGAGCCGGAGCGGAGGAGCCGGAGCGGCGACAGGGGGGCCCAACAGCAGCAGGTCCATCCCCTCTCCCTCCCCCCCCCCCACGCGGGCCAGGAGCGGTGCGGCGGCGGCGGCGGCCCCTCTTCTCTCCCCCCCCCACCCCACGCGACCCAGGAGCGGTGCGGCGGCGGCGGCCCCTCTTCTCTCCCCCCCCCCCCCCCACGCGGGCCAGGAGCGGTGCGGCGGCGGCGGCCCCTCTTCTCTCCCCCCCCCCCCCACGCGGGCCAGGAGCGGTGCGGCGGCGGCGGCCCCTCTTCTCTCCCCCCCCCCCCCCCCCACGCGGGCCAGGAGCGGTGCGGCGGCGGCGGCCCCTCTTCTCTCCCCCCCCCCCCCCCCCACGCGGGCCAGGAGCGGTGCGGCGGCCCCTCTTCTCTTCCCCCCCCCCCCCCAGCCAGCAGCGGGGACCCCCCCCCCCCAGCCAGCAGCGGGGACACAACCCCCCCCCCCCCCCCCCAGCCAGCAGCGGGGACACAACCCCCCCCCAGCCAGCAGCGGGGACACAACCCCCCCCCCCCCCCAGCCAGCAGCGGGGACACAACCCCCCCCCCCCAGCCAGCAGCGGGGACACAACCCCCCCCCCCCCCCAGCCAGCAGCGGGGACACAACCCCCCCCCCCCCCCCTGCCAGCCAGCAGCGGGGACACAACCCCCCCCCCCCCCAGCCAGCAGCGGGGACCCCCCCCTCCCCCCCAACCGGCAGCGACCACCGGCCCACTCGCCCCTCCCCCCCCCCCCCCAACTGCTGTGACCACCACGTGGCAAAGACAAAGGGACTCTCTCTCCTGGTTGAGTGGGGAAAAAAGAAAAAAGAGACTTGTATTTCTGTTCTTCCCAAAAGAAAACTGGTAAAGAGAAAAGGGGTAGGGGAAATAAATTAAAAAAAAAAAAAAAATATATATATATATATATACATATATAGATATATAATAACAAATAAAATAAAAATAGGGTGCGGAAAAGGGGGAAAAAGAAGAACAAGGAGAGAAGAAAAGATGAAGGGGAAGGGGGAGAAAAAAGTGCCAGAAAGGAGCCAAGAGAAAGGGGGCACCGGAAGTAGACTGGGCAAAGGGAAAGCCAGCTCGGGCGAACGAGTCAACACGCGAAGCGGCGGGAAGGATGCTTCGCCGCATCCAGAAGAGCTGGACGGGCGGGCAACCTCTCCCCTGGGGTTAGAGGGGGGCGTGAATTGGAAGGAAGCCTTTGCCGAGGTGGTGAGGGAGCAGCTGCAGGCATTCAAGGCAGAGTTAAAAGCAGACGCAGAGGCCGCAGCACAGGCAGCAGTGACCATGGCCATGTCAGGGGTGCAGCAGGTTCTGACCAGATTGGAGAAGAAAGTGGATGCCCAAGGGAAGATACTGGAAGCCCAAGGGAAGATACTGGAAGCCCAGGGGGCAACCATTAAAGAGCTGGAGAAGGCAGCGACTGACGCGAGCGACCGGGTCATATCCCTGGAGAGGGGAATGGTGAAACTGAGTGCAACACAGGGGAGCCTGAAGGGCAGGGTAGACGACCAGGAGATCAGCTCGAGAAGGCAAAATATCAAGATAGTGGGCCTGCCAGAGGGGATAGAGGGTAGAAATCCCACAACATTCGTGGCTGCGATGCTGGGCTCCTTAGTGGGGCGGGAAACTTTTCCCACCCCACCGGAAATGGACAGAGCTCATCGGTCACTGCGCCCGAAGCCCAAGGAAGGGGAAAAACCGAGAGCAGTTATAGCCAGACTGCACCGGTACCGGGATAGGGAGACAATCCTGCGCTGGGCCAAGGAGAATAGAGCCTGCAATTGGGACGGGCACGCCATCCGAATCTACGAGGATTTTGGAGCGGACATAGCTAAGAGACGGGCGGAGTTCAACAGAGCGAAAGCAGCTCTCTATAAGAACAAAGTACGTTTTGGTATGCTGTACCCAGCAAAACTCTGGGTCACATACCAACACAAGGAATATTTCTTTACAGCCCCTGCCGAGGCGAATAGATTCGTCGAGGAGCACGGGCTGGAAAAACGCCATGGGAAGTAGGGACGAGGGGCCCATGGCAAGGAGACACGTCATGCCGACGGGGGGGTGGGGAGGGGCGAGGCAAAGCCAGCCCCCTCCCCCCTGGCAGAAACACCCAGAACGGAAAACAACCCAATGCCCTAGGGCCCGCTCCAGGTGGGAGGCCAGGCCCCGGCACGAGGGAACGGGAGTACTGGAGAGGGGAGAGGGGAAGCGGGACAGCAACCTCCGAGAGGGGAGCCACCGTGCTAGCAGGAAAGCTAGCGAAGGGGGCGCGCAACAGAGCAGGGCCGCAGCGCACCCCCAACAGGGGGGAAGGCGCCAGGCAGGGGAGGGGGGGGATCACCCATCAAAGGTGGGAGAGCAAATGGGGACAGGAATGGGGGAGAGAGGGGCAATGGAGGGGTACACAGGGGTATCCCCGAAAGGGATAGAGCGGGGGGGGGGGGCACCCGGGGGGCGAGAGACCAGGGAGGGGAAACGCAGGGACGAAGGGACAAAAGAGGCCAGTAAGGGAATAGGGCCACAAAGTGCCACAGACAAGGGCTCGAAACAGGGAACTGCTGCAAGCACCCACCCAGTACGGTCTGTGGGTGAAGGGGCCCCCCGGAGTGCAGGGGACTACCCGCGTGGCGGACACAAAGTGGACGGCCATGGCGGGTGTCCCCGGGACAAGGGGAACCCCGGAGCGCAGGGACCCGACCGCATGGGGAGAGCAGTGATAGTGGACATCCTGGACGGCCCCCTAACATAGGGAAACCCCAGAGGGCAGGGGCGCGTCCACCGGACAAATATGGTTAACCCCACAGGAGCAAGGGGGCAGAAGCCCCCCACCAGAATAGTCACCTGGAACGTAAGGGGACTTAACGGCCCAGTGAAGAGATCTAGAGTCCTCACCCACCTTAGAAACATGAGGGCCGACATAGTCTTCCTCCAAGAGACGCACTTGAGGGAGCAGGACCAACTGCGGGTAAGAAAGGGCTGGGTGGGACAAACCTATCATTCCTGTTATGGGGCAAGGGCCAGGGGGGTGGCGATCCTGATTGGCAAGAGGACAATGTTTAGGGCGACAAAGACGGTTACGGACCCAGGGGGACGGTATGTCATGGTCAGCGGGGCCCTGGATGGGGCGCCGGTAGTTCTAGTTAACGTGTACGCGCCCAACTGGGACGACACGAGCTTCATCCAAAAGACCATGGCAGAAATCCCGGACATAGCGACGCACCGACTAATCATGGGGGGGACTTCAACTGTGTACAGGACCCAACGACGGACAGATCAAACCCCAGAACGGGGAAAACCTCAAACATGGCAAGGGAACTCAGCCACTATATGGAGCAGATGGGAGCAGTAGACCCCTGGAGATTCGCCCACCCGGGGGAGAAAGAATTCTCTTTCTTCTCCCCAGTACACAACGTGTACACCAGAATTGACTTCTTTGTGGTGGGGAAAACGGTGCTTCCAGAGATAGACAAGGTGGAATACTCCGCAATTGTGATATCAGACCACGCTCCACACTACATGGATGTGCGGCTAGAGACGGGAAGGGCCCAGCGCCCCAAATGGAGGTTGGACGGTGCCTTACTAGCTGACAAGGCCTTCAGCGAAAGGATAGCGCAGGCCATAGCGGAGTACACTGAGATCAACCAAAACGGGGAGGTCTCACCCTCCACGTTCTGGGAAGCGCTTAAGGCCGTACTAAGAGGGGAAATCATAGCCTACAAAGCGCAAAGAGATAGGGAGGAAAGGGTGGCTAGGCAGAAGCTGGTCGACTCCATACTGGAGGTAGACCATAAATACTCCGAGGCCCCGACTGTAGAACTCCTGGCGGAGAGAAAAGAATTACAAAGGAACTTTGACCTGCTCTCCACCAGGAAAGCAGTACACCAACTCCGCCAGGCACGCGGGGCCCTATACGAACACGGAGACAAAGCCAGCCGCCTGTTGGCCCACCAGCTGAGAAAGCAGGCAGCCAGCAGAGAAATTGCGCAAATCAGAGATACCAGAGGCACGTTGGAAACAGAACCAGAGAAGATTAACAAAACCTTCAAGGCCTTCTACCAAGAGCTGTACACCTCAGAGCCCCCAACGGGGAAGGCTGGGATGAACCGGTTTCTTGACGGACTGAACATACCAGTTGTGGGAGAGGGCAGAAAACGGGATCTGGAAGCACCACTAGCACTGGGAGAGATCATGGAGAGCATTAGCTCCATGCAGGCGGGGAAGGCGCCGGGACCGGACGGATTCCCGGCGGACTTCTACAAAAAATTTGCGACAGCGCTGGCCCCGCACATGCGGGAGATGTTCACAGACTCGCTAGCTAGGGGCACGTTGCCACCCACGTTAGCACAGGCCTCAATCTCGCTGATACCTAAGAAAGACAAAGACCCAACGGAATGTGGGTCATACAGACCCATATCTCTGCTGAATGCAGACGCCAAAATACTGGCCAAAATCCTAGCCAAAAGGCTAGAAGACTGTGTACCTGAGGTGGTCACAGAGGACCAGACGGGCTTTGTCAAAGGTAGACAGCTGACCGCGAACATCAGGCGCCTGCTGAACGTGATAATGACCCCCTCCGGGGAGAGAACACAAGAGGTGATCGTCTCCCTGGACGCAGAAAAGGCCTTCGACAGAGTCGAATGGATATACCTCATAGAGGTACTGGAGCGGTTCGGGCTTGGAACAGGGTTCACAGCTTGGGTAAAGCTCCTGTACAACGCTCCCATGGCGAGTGTACAGACCAACAATACCAACTCCCAATACTTCCAGCTGCACAGGGGCACCAGACAAGGATGCCCACTGTCCCCGCTGCTGTTCGCACTAGCAATCGAACCGCTAGCAATCGCGCTCAGGGCAGCAAAAAATTGGAGGGGGATCCGAAGGGGAGGTAGAGAGCACAGAGTCTCACTCTATGCGGATGATCTGCTCCTCTATATCTCGGACCCACAAAGCAGCATGGACGGAATCATCGCGCTCCTGAAAGAGTTTGGAGCCTTCTCGGGCTACAAACTCAACATGAGCAAAAGTGAGATCTTCCCATTACACCCGCAAGGGGGGGGGGGGGGCAGCACTAAAGGGGCTGCCGTTCAAACAAGCCCGACATAAATTCCGCTACCTGGGGATCCAAATAGCCCATGACTGGAAAGGGATCCACAAATGGAACCTCACCAGCCTGACGGAGGAAGTTAAAAAGGACCTGCAAAGATGGAACACACTCCCGCTCTCCCTCGCGGGGAGAGTTCAGACGATCAAAATGAACGTACTGCCCAGGTTCCTCTTCCTGTTTAGATCCATTCCGATCTACATCCCCAAGGCCTTTTTCAAAGCGCTGGACAAACTCATCATGGCGTTCGTATGGGGGGGTAAAAATGCTAGGATCCCAAAGAAGGTCTTACAAAAAACAAAAACCAGGGGAGGGTTAGCCCTCCCGAATCTACAATTCTACCACTGGGCAGCAACAGCCGAGCGAGTAAGGGGATGGATCCAGGAGCCAGAAGCTGAGTGGGTGCGTGCGGAGGAGGCCTCCTGCATGGGAACCTCCCTCCGGGCCCTCGCCACGGCAGCACTCCCATCCCCACCCAAAAAACACTCCAGCAGCCCAGTGGTGACAGCCACCCTCCAATCCTGGAACCAACTGCGGCAGCAACTTGGCCTGACCAAAATGTCGAACAGGGCTCCCATCTGCAACAACCATAGGTTCAAACCAGCACTGACCGACGCCACCTTCAAAAGGTGGAGGCAGGACGGGGGGGACACTGACAGTCAGGGACCTATACACGGACGACAGGATCGCAACACTGGACGAACTGACAGAGAAATTTCAGCTAGCTGGGGGGAACGAGCTACGGTACCTGCAGCTCAAAAACTTCCTACGAAAGGAGACAAGGACGTACCCACAACCGCCACGACAGACACTACTGGAAGACCTACTGGACGCAAGTATCCTAGAGAAAGGGAACTGTAGTGACATGTATGACCGACTGGTAGATAGGGACGACACCGTACTGGACGCAACAAGGAGGAAATGGGAGGACGACCTGGGGATGGAGATCGGGTGGGGACTCTGGAGCGAAGCACTGCATAGGGTCAACTCCACCTCCACGTGCGCAAGGCTCAGCCTGACGCAACTAAAAGTGGTACATAGAGCCCACTTAACAAGAACCCGTATGAGTAGGTTCTTCCCGGAGGTGGAAGACAGATGTGAACGGTGCCAAAGAGGCCCGGCCAACCACGCCCACATGTTCTGGTCCTGCCCCAGACTCGTGGAGTACTGGACAGCCTTCTTCGAGGTAATGTCCAAAGTGGTGGGAGTGAGGGTGGAGCCATGCCCGATAGTGGCGGTCTTCGGGGTTTCAGAACAGCCAGATCTATTCCTGGGGAGGAGGGCGGATGCCCTTGCCTTTGCCTCCCTGATCGCCCGCCGTAGAATCCTGTTTGGCTGGCGGTCAGCAGCACCGCCCAGAGCTGCGGACTGGCTGTCCGACCTCTCGGAATCTCTCCAAATGGAGAAAATCAAATTTGCCATCCGAGGGTCGGACGACGGCTTCCACAGAACGTGGGAGCCATTCATGCAACTGTTCCGGGACCTATTTGTGGCCAATGTACAAGAGGAAGAATAGTCGGGGGAAGGTAGCGGGAGGGGGGGGGGGGCTACAGGTTCGTTACGGGGGTTCGATGGCTAGCTAAGGCCCAAAACCAAGCTAAATAAACATGTTGAGGGGGGGGGGGGGGGGGGCAGTTACTACTACGAAGATGCTTACCTGTAAATATGTATGTTAATTTTTGCGTGTTTGTTTTTGTTTGTTTTTTTTTTTCTCTCTCCTAACAATTTGTAATTTGTTCAATATAAAATACGAAAACTGAATAAAAACATTTATAAAAAAAAAAGATGCCTTTTGAATGCTGTTAATGTATCGACTTCCACAACCTCCACTGACAACACGTTCTAGGCACTCACCACCCTCTGCGTAAAATAACTGCCTCACACATCTCCTCTAAACCTTGCCCCACGGACCTCAAACTATCCCCCCCGGTGACTGACCCCTCCACCCTGGGAAAGAATGCCTGCCTATCCACTCTATCCATGCCCCTCATAATCTTGTAGATCTATATCAGGGCAGCTAAGGGTAGACAGTAGATCCCGGGCTTGCAGGTGATGCCCACATCCTGAGAATTTTCATTTAAGTTGGAATTCTGTCTCATGTTTCCTCCTCCCTAACTAAGAATTCGGAAGCCCTGATGTTGTCTCCTTAAGTAATATGGTTTATTTGATTTATTAACTTAGCTTTACTCTTCAACCCATTTGCTGCTGCACAAATAGACAATGCAGTCATATAATACAACTCTGAGCAATAGTTGAAAGCAGCCTAAAAACAAACTCAAAACCACACTTCAGCCTCTGGAGACCAATGGTTTGCTGTAGAATTTGACTACTTCTCTAATCTGTGGTTATAGTGCTCATATGTAAAACTTCTTTCATCCTCTGAATCGAGCTATCTTGATAAATGTTAATAACATAAGGTCTGTGTTTCCCACTGGGATCCTAACTTTTCTGCTTTGTGTAATGTGAACACATTTGGAAAACAAAAATGCCACAATAATTCACAATTACTGTTTCTTTAAGATGTTGTCTTTTGAAAACCATCTGTAAAAGCATTTTCCATGGGAACAAGTTCAACTGCTGAAATTTTCATCTCAATTTGTTTTCTTAAAATCAGCTTAATCTTTGACCTTACTTACTTCTGTAGTTGCCTCCTCTGTAAGATATCATTGGTCATTTATTATAAATCTTTCATGATTTCAAACATAAATGGTTCAAAAAATAAATTTGATGATTCTATTCTATGATTCTATGAAAGTCACATCATAAGACTGAAATGAAATGTGTACATTAAATTAGTATACAACTGCAGAAACTGGGAAGTCATTTATCAGGCTAGCTTTAAAAAGAACTAATTTCTTTAAAAGGAACAAGCATTTGACATTTTTGCTGCCTTAATTCATTCATGCTGCATCTTCCACAGCTCAAAATGGTTTAAAATCACAGTAGGAAGCAGTCACAATTAAACTTCAATAATTAAGACTTAAAACATTAAATGCAAAACAATTAGTTCAATACATACCGGGCAGCACGGTAGCACACGTGGCTAGGACTATGGCTTCACAGCACCAGGGTCCCAGGTTCAATTCCCTGCTGGGTCACTGTCTGTGCGGAGTCTGCACGTTCTCCCTGTGTCGGCGTGGGTTTCCTCTGGGTGCACTGGTTTCCTCCCACAGTCCAAAGACGTGCAGGTTAGGTGGATTGACCATGCTAAAAATTGCCCTTAATGTCCAAAAAGGTTTGGAGTTATTGGGTTATGGGGATAGGGTGGAAGTGAGGGCTTAAGTGGGTCAGTGCAGACTTGGTGGGCCGAATGGCCTCCTTCTGCACTGTTTGTTCTATGTATGTATCTATGTACATGCTACCTGACCACAAAACAAGGAAGTGGACATCTCCAAAATCCTTTTGCATTGGCCTACAGAGATTCTGTGTTGCTTTGGTTGTCAAGATTTTAAGGTCATCCTTATTGATATTGGTCAATGTAGAAAACTGAATATTATTGTATATTGTCCAATGGGAATTTTGAAGTATTTGTAATGTTCTTTCAGATATTTTACAAATAAAGTATATTTTTGCAAAAAAAGTATTAAAAGATTAATGTAAAGTGCTTTACAATACATTGTGACATTTGTAATTTTGTGTTTTGATGTGTTTTTGTTTGCACTGATCCTTCAAGGTTGTTAAATTCCCTGTTAACATCATCACCACCTCTTTTGTTTCTTTGAGCAGGTAGATAGAAATGGCAGCTGAGATTTTTGACCAGGCTACAATGCCTATGCATCTTTGCACCCACAATATTCTATGTTTCAATCCCAATTGATTTCCCTAGGTCTGGATCATGAAAATAATGTACAAAAAACAAAGGAGAACTAAGAAAATTACAGCACAGGAACAGGCCCTTTGGCCCTCCAAGCCTGCACCAACCATGCTGCCCATCTGAACTAAAGTCCCCTACCCTTCTGGGGACCATATCCCTTTATTCACATCCTGTTCATGTGTTTGTCAAGATACTGCTTAAAAGTCACTACCGTGACTTTTCCCATCTGCTTCCACCACCTCCCCCGGCAAAAGTTCCAGGCTCCCACCACCCTCTGTGTAAAAAACATGCTTCGTTCATCTCCTTTAAACCTTGCCCCTTGCACCTTAAACCAATGCCCCCTAGTAATTGACTTTTCCCCCCGGGAAAAAGTTTCTGACTATCCACTCAGTCCATGCCCCTCTGTGGTAGTATGACTAGGGGTATTACGGTACCTGGGAGTGTGAGCTGCCATTGGTGCAGAGGACTAGCTGCCCATTGGCCCAGGCATCGTTTGCCTCTTAGCTCGATTGGCTAAGAGGAAGGTAGCTCTGCCTACGAGACGGGGTATAAGAACCAGTGTTCCCCGGCAGCCAGCCATTTTCCTATCCATCTGCTGCCGGGTTCACTTCTTGCTAATTAAAGCCTTTCGTTCGGACTTCACCTACGTTTCGTGTCCATTGATTGTGCATCACCCTCATAATCTTGTAGACTTCAATCAGATCTCCCCTCAACCTCTGTTGTTCCAGTGAGAACAAACCAAGTTTCTCCAAACTCTCCCCATGCCCTTCATACCAGGCAACATCCTGGTACATCTTTTCTGTACCTCCATATACTTCTGGTAGTGTGGCGACCAGAATTGAACACTACGGGTAGTATTCTCCCCTCCACAAATTGCGCCATGCCGCCCCGACCCCCGCACGCGATTCTCCCATCCGCCCGAAACCAGCACCACGCAAATCGCGCCGGGCCACTCGGAGAATCGTCGCAAACGGCGAGCGGCGATTCTCTGGCCCGGATGGGCCGAGCAGCCGCTCCAACACGACAGGGCCCCGCCGGCGCCGTCCAACCCTGGTCGCTGCCAGCGGGAACCCTGCAGGAACGCTCGGGGGGGGCGGCATGTGGGGGTGGGGGGGGTGGAGGGGGGTCCCTTCACCGGGGGAGGCCTCCAAAGGGGTCTGGCCTGCAATTGGTGCCCACCGATCGGCAGGCCGGTCTCTCCTCCCCCGGGTCTACATTCTGTCACGGCCAACCACTGAACACCCACGCCATATTGCGTCAGGGCCGGCGCGCATAAGAAGTTCCCCGTAAGAAGTGGCGTGAACCACTCCAGCGCCGTGATTGCCCCCTGTGGGGGCCAGAATAGGTCATGCCATGGCCCTGTTCGCCCCGTCGTGAAACACGACGACATTCACGATGGCACGGGCACTTGGTCCGCGGAGCGGACAATCGCCCCCTATATTCCAAGTGTGGCCTAATTCAGGTTCTATAAAGCAGCAACATGACTTGCCAATTTTCAAAATGTCCTGGTTGATGAAAGCAAGCATGCCTTCTTGACTACCTTCTCCACCTGCGTTGCCACTTTCCGTGACCTGTGTACCTGCATACCCAGATCCTTCTGCCTATCAATATTCTTAAGGATTCTGCCATTTACTGTATATTTCCCATCTGTATTAGATCTTTCAAAATGCCTCACTTCACATTTGTCCGGATTGAACTCCACCTGCCAACTCTCCGCCCAAGTCTCCAACCGATCTATATCCTGCTGTATCATCTGACATTCCTCATCGCTAGCCACAATTCCACCAACCTTTGTGTCATCTGCAAACTTAGTAGTCAAACCAGTTACATTTTCCTCCAAATCATTCATATATATACTACAAACAGCAAGTGTCCCAGCGCTGATCTCGGAGGAACACCACTAGTCACAACATGGAGGCAGCCTGCCATTGGCCGTTGGTGGGATCTTCTGGTTGTGGCTTTGTTAACACGGTTTCCCGTTTATTGCACCCCGAATCCCCATATCCGGAAGATCCCGCCGGGATGAATGGCCAGAATGATCCATCCAAGAATATTATTTTAACATTAAAATATTGCAGGGCTAAACCATTAAAGTAGTAATTCCCATTAAATTCTATTCTGTTTGAGGTACTGAATATTTAAACTCTCTCTCAAGACACCATGGGTGGAATTTTCCCATAATTTGCCAGAATGTCATGCTCTGACTGAAAACGGCCATGTATCTCTCCAGGAGCACTGCCGCCTTTTCAGACCAGTGGGCAATTCAACTCACTGTGCCCGGTGAGAATCCGGGCGCAACGGTGAATCGTGTGAGAGCCACAAATGGGATCCGCACTAGGAGTTGGGCGATTGTGAATCACCTGACTCGGGCTGCCCGTCAAGATCTGGATCTTTCCCTCACTGGAGATGGATTAATTGATAACCTCAATGTGAAGGATCCCCTAGGTGCCAACGATCATATGATTGAATTTTACATTCAGTTTGAGAGAGAGCAGTTTGAGGATTAGCACTGCTGCTTCACAGCGCCAGGGACCGGGATTCAATTTCCACCTTGGGTGACTGTGTTGAGTTTGTACTTTATCCCTGTGTCTACATGGACTTCCTTCAGGTGCTCCAGTTTCTGTCCACAGTCCAAAGATGTGCAAGTACGGTTAAGGGATTATTGAGATAGGGTGGGGAAATGGGTTTGGTTGCACTGCTCTTTCAGAGGGTTGGTGGAGACATGATGGGCCGAAAGGCCTCTGAATGGCACTGAATGGATTCTATGAGGGATAGGTGGGTCCAAGGTTCGAATTTTAACTTTATACAAGCGCAATTTTCAGAGCATGGAAGCAGAACTTGTTGAAGTGAACTGGCAAATGAGGTTAAGGGATAGGTCAATAAAGATGCAGTGACAAATTATTAAAGGGGATATTTCAGAATCACAGAATAGGTATATTCAAATGAGAAACAAATCACAAATGGAGGACCTACTGTCTGTGGTTAACTAAGAAAAGTAACTAAAAACTTTAAAGATAGTATTCAGCTTAAAGAAAAAGGATCTAATTGTGCAAAGACGGGTGACTGGTCAGAGAATTGGACAGAATATAAAGAAGAACAAAAAGATAAATAAAGAGGAGGAAAGTAGAGTATGAGAGGAAACTAATTAGAAATATAAAGATAGCTAGTGCGATTCTCCAATATATTGGCCAAGTGTTTGCGCCGTTGTGAACGCCGTTGCCTTTCATGACGGCGCGAACAGGGCCCAGGCACGTCCTATTCTGGCTCCCACAGGGGGCCAGCACGGTGCTGGAGCAGTTCACGCCGCTCGCCGCGCTAATCCACGCATGCACAGTTGGGCAGCTCATTCCTGCGCATGCGCAGTTGGGCCGCGCCATCCTGCGCATGCGTGGGGAACTTCTTATGCGCGCTGATCCCGACGCAATATGGCGTGGGTGTTCAAGGGCCAGCCGCGGCAGAATGTAGGCCCGGGGGGGGAGAGGCCGGCCGCCAATCCGTGGGCCCTGATCGTGGGCCAGACCCCTTCGGAGAACCCCCCCCCCAGTGAAGGAGCCCCCTCCCCCCCACACAGGCCGCCCCGCGAGCATTCCCGCAGAGTTCCCGCCGGCAGCGACCAGGGGTGGACGGCGCCGGTGGGACCCTGTCGTATCGGAGCAGCAGCTCGGCCCATCCAGGCCAGAGAATCGCCGCTCGCTGTTTGCGCCGATTCTCCGAGTGGCCCGACGTGATTCGCGCAGCGCTGGTTTCGAGAGGTGGGAGAATCGCGTGCAGGGGTCGGGACAGCATGGCGCGATTTGCGCGGCGCCCCGGCGATTCTCCCACCTGGTGGAGGGTGGAAAATGCCACCCAAAGTTTCTATAGATATTTGAATAAGTCAAAATTAACCAAGTTAGGATTGGTCCTTTATGGGCGCAAGGTAGTACAGTGGTTAGCACGGTTGCTTCACAGCACCAGGGTCCCAGGTTAGATTCCCAGCTTGGATCACTGACTGTGAGGAGTCTGCATGTTCTCCCTGTATCTGCGTGCGTTTCCTCCGGGTGCTCCGGTTTCCTCCCACATGTCCCGAAAGACATGCTATTAGGTAATTTGGACATTCTGAATTCTCCCTCCATGTACCCAAACAGGTGCCGGGATGCGGTGACTAGGGGCTTTTCACAGTAACTTCATTGCAGTGTTAATGTAAGCCTACTTGTGAAAATAAAGATTATTATTATAGAAAGCGAATCTAGGTAATTAATAATGGAAAATAAAGAGCTGGCAGAGCAGATGAACAGGTATTTTGCATCAATCGTCACTCTGGAGGATACAACTACAATACAGAAATAGCGATAAATTAGGAAATGAAACAGAGGGAGGAACTCAGGAAAATTATAGTCACCAAAGAAGTCTTATTGAGAAAATTGTTGGAGCTCCATGTTGACAAATCCCTTGGTCCCGATGAACTTCATCTTAGGGTCTTAAAAAAAAAGTGGCTAGGGAGATAGTTGATTCGTTGGTTTTCATTTTCCAAACTTCTATAGATTGGGGAAGATTCCATTAGATTGGAAAATAACAAATGTAATTCCTTATTCAAAAAGGAAGCGAGACAGAAAGCAAAAAACAGGACAGTTAGCTTAACATCTGTCATAAGGAAAATATTGAAGATATTATTAAAGATGTTATGGGCATGGGGCAGCATGTGACATTACGGCGCCGTGGTCCCAGGTTCGATCCTGGCTCTGGGTCACTGTCTGTGTGGAGTTTGCACATTCTCCCCATGTTTGCATGGGTTTGGCCCCCACAACCCAAAAGATGTGCAGGGTAGGTGGACTGGCCACGCTAAATTGCCCTGAATTGGAAAAAATGAATTGCCCTGAATTGGAAAAAAGATGTTATGGCATAATAATGATAATCACTTATTGTCACAAATAGGCTTCAATGAAGTTACTGTGATAATCCCATAGTCGCCACATTCCGCATGGCACTTGGAAATATTCAAGTCAATCAGGCAGAGTCAACATGGTTTTGTGAAAGGGAAATCACGTTTAATAAATTTACTGGAGTTCTTTGAAGGAGTCACATGTGCTGTGAATAAAGGGGAACTGGTGGACATACCGAGGAAAGATTGGAGAGGTTAGGTGAGCATGCATTAGAGTTTAGAAGATGAAGAGGTGACTTGTTTGAAAGCTTTAATATCCTGAAGGGTATTGACAGGATGGATGTGGAGAGGATGTTTCTTCTTGGTGGAGAGTCTAGAAACTGGGGGTCACTGTAAACAAATAAGGGATCACTCATTTAAGACACAAATTAGAGGAATTATTTTCTCTCAGCGGATCATGAGCCTTTGGTTATCTTCCATGATGGCCAATATATTTGAGTTTATGAGGAGCTTTGAAGCGACCATCTCAGCAGTGATTCTGGGCCGCTGATGCAGTTGTTGCTCACCTGCTTTTGAGTGATATAGAGATTCCCAAGGTTTTTGGCGTGAGTGTGTGAAGTTAATCTTCCACACTGTTTCCCTCCATCTCATGAGGAGTCTTTCATCAAAGGACATGAATGCAGTTACCACATCGGGGATCTTCAGTTTCCCTGTATTTGTCCAGGATCCATCACTTCCCAGGTTCCAAAAGGGAATGCAAGATATTCTGAAGTCCTGCAGAACGAATTTGGTGGTTGCCAGTTTGAGAAGTTGAGTAAACCAGTTGTAGTTTTTGGCGAAGGTGGAATTCCATTAATAATGATTTCAAAAATCTGTAGGCATCCCAGTTAACTTTCCGCAGATTTCAGTGTGGCTTTTGCTTTCAGTTTATAGATGGTAGTTCAGACCAATGCCAATGAGACTTGGGTGATGTTGGGACTGTTAAAAGATGAGCAGAACTTGTTGAGAATGCATCAGCGGTTGGCCATTGAAGCAAAGTTCAGGTGAGTAGTCCTTCTTCCAGCTGGAAGAATCGAATGGTCCAGACTGCTTTGTATTACACCCAGATTTTAGGCCATGTACAGAGGTCCAGTCTGGTTCATTCTCCCATGGAGTTGTTGTTAAGGTATCTGTTGTAATCCTCAGAGAGAATCTTAGAGTGACATGCCATCCTGTTCATAGCCATTTTCCTTCTTCTCCTTCCTCTTCCAGCAGCTTTTCCTGCTCTGCATAACCTCTTAATTCACCAAGGTATGGTCTAATTGAAAGGGAAGGCTTACTAGTGCTCCCATATCTGAGAGCAGCTGGTTTCAAGTCAGAAAAAGCATGTACTGTACCACTCCCAGTTGATTTTTGCAACTTGAAACACCTATAGAAAGTACCAAGCACTTGTAGAATTGTACACTCGAAGGACTGGGCCAGCATTTATTGCCCATCCCTAATTTCCCTAGAACTGAGAATTCAGCTGGGCCATTCAGAGGACATTTAAGAGTCAACAACATTGCTGTGGGTCAGGAATCACATGTAGACCAGACAGGTATGTGCGGCAAATTTTCTTCCCTTAAGGACATTATTGAACCAGATAGGTTTTTATGACAATCAACGATGGTTTCATGGTTATCATTAGACTTCCAGATTTTTTTCCATCTGCCATGGTGGGATTTGAACCCGAGTCCCCAGAGCATTGCTAGTCCAGTGACAATATCATTTCACCATTATCTCCCTTAATTTTGTCCTCCTTTGCTACTGTTGAACATGTTTTCAACTGTGGGAGAACAAAAGAAGACATTGGCTAGGCTGTTGAGCTTCAAGATTACAACACGGGTACATGTTTACTGCACGCATTCTAATATGAACTAATATTGCATCTGACATGATGCACTCCAGTTGTGTGTCTACGTGCACCAGCTGCCATTTTGGGACTCAATAAACACTGAAGTTCCCAAGAAACAGCCACAAACAAGCCCACTTTCTCCTCACTGTTATTTTTGGTTTCCTACAACTGCCTGGTGCTATTCCTATTCCTCAATCAGCCTGGTAGGTAGGGCAAACTAACTATTTGGTCTCCCTGTGATCTCATTTGCAAAATAACTCTGCGATTCAGAAGATTGCAGTAGAAGTTGGGCATTCTGAATTCTCCCTCAGTGTTCCCGAACAGGTGCCGTAATGTGGCGAACAGGGGATTTTCAATGTTACTTCATTGCAATCTATTTGTGACACTAATAAGGACTATTATAAGACAGTTTCATTTTCTCCTCCCCTAATGTGGGCAATTCTACTGTCCTGCATTGCTCCATCTAGTGTTCTCACTGCAAACTGGCACATCTCATAAAAAAGTCAAGTAAATTTGAATGCCATCTGAGAGTTGGATTTGAATTTGAGATGCTATGACGTGTTCAAACAACTGTCTGGTGCAAAAACGAATAAGCCAGCTTCATCGTAATTACTGCTCTAAATGCTAACTCGAGTGACTTACATGTTGCACTTTCAATGTCATTTGAATTCATATGCATGACTGTCATTGCTTTGTTGATGTTTATTTTTCACACAGATCCAGCTGTTGTCTAGAATGTAGTTATGTTTATATTTCACGAACACAAGGATCAGCGAATATAAGAATCGAAAAAGGTACTTGTATAATAACTTTTACTATTTGCAAAGACAAAATCCCTGGGCGGGATTCTCCCAGCACTCGCCGGGTCGGAGAATGGCCAGGCCGGGCGTGAACTGGACGAGGCTGCCCCGGCGCCGGTACGTCGATTCTCCGGTGAGCAGAACCGGCGCCATTGGCACGTCACCGGTCGGTGGCCACTCTACGCAGCCCCCTCCGCCGATTTTCCGCCCGGGATGGGCTGGGTGGCCGCAAAAAAAATCCGAATCCCGCTGGCGCCGTCCACGTGTGGTCTTACCCGGCATGCATCTTTCGGGGGCGTCCTGGTGGGGGGAGGGTGTCCGATCCCCGGGGGGGGGGGGGTGGTGGGAGGGGGTGGCCTCCTCTGTTGCCTGGCCCGTGATCGGGGTCCACCGATCAGTGGGACGGCCTCTCGGGCTGGGGGCCTCTTTTGCTCCGTGCCAGCCCCTGTAGCCATACGCCATGTTGCGTCGGGGCAGGCGCAGAGAAGGAAGCCACCGCGCTTGCGCAGACCCGCGGCGACTATTTGACGCCGGTATCACCAGCTAGAGTGGCATGGGTCTCTCCAGTGCCATGCTGGCCTCCTGTAGGACTCAGAATCACTGCTCCTGAGGGCCTGTTGATGCCGTCGTAAAACGCCTCAGGATTAGAGAATCCCGTCCCCTAATTTTAACTTTACCACCAGAGTGATGGGACAAGAATGAGTCTCTTCCTCAAAGAGCAGTAGAAACAGAATATTTGAATATCTCTAAGGCTGAGGTAGATAGGTTGTTAATGAGCAAGGGGTGAAAGGTTATTGCGGGTAGGTGGCAATGTGGAGTTGATGAGTCTTAGATATCAGTCAACAGTCATAATGTTGACATCTGGCATCTGTTTCTGTTGATACAATAGCCTGATGTCAACATCATGAATAATGAACATTATGGGCCAGGATTCTCCGACCTGGCGGCAGGTCGGGCAATTCCGAGGGGTACGCGAGAATCGCGCCCCGACGCCGGCATCCCCATTCTCCAGCGCTGATTCTCCGCTTCGCCGGTCGGGGGCCATCGACAGCGGCCCCCCTTGCGATTCTCTGGGACCTGATGGGCCATGTGGCCGACGGGTTTGGCCGAGTCCCGCTGGCGTGGGTTACTCGGGTCCCACACGGCGGGACTTGGAAGGTGAGTATGCGGTGGCCGTCCTGGAGGAGGACTGGGGGGATCCGACCTCGGGGGCAGGTCCCCACGGTGGCCTGGCCCGCGATCGGGGCCTAGCGATCAGCGGGCGGGCTGGTTCCGTGGGGGCCTATTTCACTCTGCGCCAGGCCCCTGTAGGGCTCCACCATATTGCCCAGGGGTTGGCGCGGAGAAGGTAACCCCTGTGCATGCGCAGAAATATGCCGGTCGTTCCGCGCATGCGCAAACTCGCACGGGCCATTCCGCGCTGGCTGGAGCTGCAGAGACCACTCCGGCACCGACCTAGCCCCCCAGGAAGGGGAGCATTCCCCATTATTGGGAATCATTAACGCCGGAGTGGTTGGCGCCGCTTTTCACACCGGCGTGGGGACATTGCCCCATTATTGGAGAATCCTGCCCATGAAGTCCAGATGACCTCATTATGAAAATATGACTGGCAGGAACCCTTTTCAAGGAGGGCACAACAACCAATGTGAATCCTGAAAAGGCCTCTCTCTGGATCTTACAGCCATGCCCCTCCTGATTTCGGCGGGACGCAGCCAGTAAATTGCTCCCAGGGGATATGTGGAATCCAAAGTTACAAAGCAGAATACTATGCTAGTTTTCAAACAGCAGGACTCAAGACTTTTCGGCACCTGAGAGGTCAGTGAAACTCAATTTGATTGGTTGGCTGGTACCCAACAAATTGACCAAACGGCCGTATTCTGCTTGATAACAGGCAGTGATTGGGTCATGCCTGAGTGGCCCGATTTTCAAGGAGCCAGGGGAAGCACAGTTGGATACCTGGACATTCAAAGGAAAGGACCTGTTCTCTCTTTCTCCCTTGTTTTTCTCCATAAAAGCTATATAGCTGCTAAATTTCTGAAACTGCAGAGACGTGAATGAATTTACAGTGAAATCCATTACAGACTGGAAACAGAAATCTTGAACTGGCAGCCTACATTAAAGAAAGATGTGCAAAAACAACCCTCTGAGGCAAAGACTCTTATCTTTTTATTTTCATTATTATTTTATCCCCCCTCTTCTCCCCCCGTGTTTGTCTGTCTTGTGTTCATGTTTAGATAGTGGGGCGAGTTTAAGTGGGGGGGCTAGGAATTAGATAATAGTTAACCTGCTGCATTTTCTGAATATTTAATTATAGTTATTGTTGTTAATAAATTTAATTGTGTTTGCATTTACAAACTTGTGTCATGGGAATGTCACTTTAAGAAATGTTTGTCTTCTCAAGTGGCTGCAGTGATGTCATTGTGTGGATGGAGCTGGACACTGGCTCTACTTTTTACTTTCGTTTTGAGCTGGAAGCTGTTTTTGGCTCTTAGTTTTACTTTCGGTTTTCAGTTGGGGAGCTGCATTCAAACCAAGAACGTGTATTTTGTGTCTCTCTCTCTGCATGCAAAAGAATGTCTCCAGATCACTTAATGATCTCAAAGTAATACCTGTTTCTGTAAGGTATGCAAACCTACTGCCTTTGTTAAAAAGGGTCTTTGACTTATGGATGTTGTTCGGAAAATTACTAAGGAATACCTATCGAGTATTGTATCTTTGGGGGAGTATCAGTGTTGGTCGTTGATAAGATGTTTACTGTGTGTTTATAAAATGTTAAATGTTAATAGAATAAACACTGTTTTTGTTGAACAGTACTTTAGATCTCTGTTGCATCACACCTGTAAAGTGGGCCCTTGTGCTCCCCATAGCCAAAATCTTTTCAAAGTTGTGGGTCAGGTGAACTCCATGATGCACTTTGGTGTTCTCTAAACCCAGGCCCATAATACTTGTAGTTATTAGGCAGCTAAGGGCCAAACACATTGGCCGTTTTTCGAAGAAATATTTATTATTAAGAAATATATTTATTATTGTGTTGCGACTCTGGGTCAGCTGCGATTGGAATTGACCGTGCACTAGCCCACAGGTCTTTACACAAATTTCAGCTCTAACATCCAAAAACTGGAAATCTGAAATAAATGGAAGTATTCAACAGATGAGTCAGCATCTGAAGATTGTTCTGCTTCACGCATAATCCATGGTGGCACTTTAGTGCAATTCTGAGAGAGTGCTGGATCCCTACAGTGCAAAAAAGAGGCCATTCGGCCCATTGAGTCTGCACTGATCCTCTGAAAGAGCAAATTACCCAGGCCCACTCCACTGCCCTATCCCCATAACCCCACCTAACTTGTACATCTTTGGACACTAAAGGTCAATTTAATATGGCCGATCCGCCTAACCTGCACATCTTTGGACTGTGGGAGGAAACCAGAGCACCCGGAGGAAGCACACGCAGACACGGGGAGAATGTGCATACCCCACACAGACAGTTACCCGAGGCTGGAATCAAACCCAGTCCCTGCCTAACCACTAATGCTATCTTTTTGGTCAATTGTTGAACCAAAGTCCCTGTATTCCTTTCAGGTGGACACAAAACACCTCCTGGCATGATTCAAACAGGATTATCTTGTGCATTGGTCGACATTCTTCACTGAATCCAAAAACAAACTATCATTCATTTTCTATTTTTGGGAACTAGCTGTGTGAAAAAATGTCTGACATCTTTATCCATAAAGTAATAGTTACTTCAAGTAAAGCATCCTGATGACTGGATCAGGTGCCAGCTAAATGTTAGTTCTATCTTTTATTTACCTCATCTGGAACTCAGCTGCTGAATACATTACAATGCAATAACATTTTTAAAGGAATAATAAAAATCAATTGCATGTGATTTTTGCACTACTTCAACAACAAGAACATGTTTTTGGCACAGACGCATGAAGATTAACAGAAAATGGCTCAGGGGAAATAAGAATGTCATTTTTAGCTGCAAGTGACAACATGCATTTGCAAAAGCTGGATTCCTATTGTGATACGTTCAATTATTTCTTGAATTTCTCAATTTGTGATGGGAAATTGGTTAGAAATAATCCCTGGAAGCATATGGGAGTTAAATTTGCATTCTGTGCAGTCAAATTACAGTGAGGACAAAACTAATGCCTTCTTTTCAAAGTCAAAGGACATTGAAGTGTGAAATATTTCATTCTCTTCGCATTGCATAAAGAAGTAGCACTTCTGGAAGTCGTGATGGATATCACAGCTGATTTAAAAATGATATCAAATCAGTAAGGAACAAAGAGCCACGAGGAAAGACTCTCAGTATTGACAAGGTAATTTACATGCCTATGTGAAAATATTGTTTGCAATATAAACAATGGAACGTCAAGAAATACATTTGCAGATCGGATAATACTTCAACAATGAAACAATCCTATTTAAAGGGAGAAGAATAAAAGAAGAAATAAGGGGCTGGATTCTCCGAACCCTCGCCGGGTAGGAGAATCCCCGTGGGCCGGCGTGAATCCCGCCGCCGCCCCCTCCCGAAGTCTCTGGCACCAGAGATTCGGCAGGGGCGGGAATCGCGCCGTGCCTGTCGGTGGGACCCCCGCTCCACGCCGATTCTCCGGCCCGCGATGGACCGAAGTCCCGCTGCTGACATGCCGGTCCCACCGGCGGGAATCAAACCACCTACCTTACCGATGGGACCAGGCGGTACGAGCGGGCTCCGGGGTCCTGGGGGGGGGGGGGTGCAGGGCAATCTGGCCCTGGGGGGGGTGCCCTCACAGTGGCCTGGCCCACGATCGGGGCCCACCGATCGGCGGGCGGGCCTGTGCCGTGGGGGCATGCTTTTCCTTCCGCGTTGGCCATAGTCTTCACGATGGCGGACGCGGAAGTGACCCCCTCCCCTGCGCATACGCGGGGATGACGTCAGCAGCCGCTGATGCTCCGGCGCATGCGCGGACTTCTGCCGGCCGGCGAAGTCCCTTCAGCCCTGGCTGGCGTGGCGCCAAAGGCCTTTCCCGCCGGCCGGCAGCGCGCCAACCACTCCAGCACGGGCCTAGCGCCTCAAGGTTAGGGCTTGGCCCCTAAAGGCTGGGTAGGGGAGAATCCCGGCCAAGATATTATTAGAGTAATGTACAGATTCTCAGAGACAGTCGATATTTAGTTCTGTACATTAATAATGCATCGGAAAGTGCCATATAAAGGAATATTGTACAGGTATAAGATGTGTTGCATTTATTTATTTTGATTTTCATTTTGTTTTGCTATTGCTTCTCTGGTTATTAATATATGGAAGTGTGTGTGTAAAGCACACAGCTTCTGGCAAGCAGCTCCAACAAACTAAACAGCACAACACTGTTTGCCAAATCAGGAAATAAACTTGCAATGGAAGGCACAGATACCAAATCATAAAATGATGATCAAACAGCACGAGGAATATTAACATGATGTGTTGGAAAGGAAAGAATGATAAATGTTAAACCCATCAGGTAAGGACAGAATTACAATATTTTTATAGCGGACAGCATTCTCTGTCCTTGGCACACCCAGAATGGGCCCCGCGATGGGACAGAAAATCAGGCATCGGCGCAGAATCGGCTATTGGGGCAAAATCTGGTTCGCCGCCGGGTACCAACCCAAAAACCAGGTTCCAACCTCTCACTAGCGATGTGAAAAAGTTCCACGCTGCACAGCAGTGGGGACATGGAAATAACTGCAAATGCATCATAATGACCCATTTGCATCTATTTAGCGGGCCCGGTGCCCTTTGTTCCACCCTCCTGTGATTCTCTGGACCCCGCAGTCGGGAATCATGTGGGCAAGATTCACTTGTGGTCTGTACAATTGTGAACCTGACGTGGTGGCCCACAGTAGAGACTATCCAAGGCCCCCCCCCCCCCCCCCCTCCCTGCACCGCAGAACAGCTTCCCACCTCCGAATTGCATGGGCAACCATCATATACAGGGGTGCCCCGACCAGCCCCCACCCCCCCCGGGACCCTTGTAATAGTGGGACCCCCTGGGACCCTTGCAATAGGGGACTCCCCTCCCCAGGATACCTGAATATGGAGACCCCCTGGGACCCCTTGTAATAGGGGACCCCCACACACCCTTGCAATAGGGGACCCTCCTCCCCAGGACACCTGAATATGGAGACCCCCCGGACCCCTTGTAATATGGGGGCTCCTCCATGGGGACCCCATGCCTAAAGTAACCAACTCCACAGTACCCTCCCCCACCCATAAAGACCCCCACAGAAAAGAAACCCCTGTCTGGAATCTAGAGAGCAGACCAGACTGGGCCTGTGGAAAGCATTACACCTTGCAGCTCCATGTGTTCATTCCACAAAGGTGAGCAGCAATGCCTGCACCCGATTCCCACAGATACGCTGTCTGCAATCCATTCATGGCTTTCCAGTAGTGGTTTGTAATTGACAGCTTGTAAAAACCATCTGTCACTTTGATGCATTCATATCCCTACACACCTCAGTTGCCTAAGTGGAGAAACTCCAATATTTGTAAACGTTGTCCACATCAAAGAGATGAAAGTGCACTGAGTGCATTCCAATCACTCAAGCATGTGATTTCACTGCACATACCTGAGCATGGACTTGCGGCACACAAGTGTTCAGTAAGTGGAATAAAATGTCTCTAGACTTCTATTATAGTAGTTTCACTAAAATGCAAAAATGGATGAAGCACCAACCTTTTGTCTTTTGTTTTGGAACAGCAAAGTGTAAATACCGATTAAATGTCAAATACTGCAGAATTTAATTTATACGGAGATAAAGGTCCACCACAGCGTGTTTGAAGGTGAAATTTTTTCTTGATCATACATCTCTAAAAGAAAATCCTGAACTACAAATAAATAATGGTAACACGAGAATATTCGGCAGGAAAGGCCACCTAATCCACATATATTGTCACTAGTGCAACATTGGTAGAGGTCTTTTTTTGAAATGGAAAAAGGCTTCCTTCAGCAATCCTTTGAAAACAGATGCTGAATCACATGGTACTAATGGCAAAAAGGTTTTAGGGCAGATGTTTACGAAACTGAGCCATTAGTAGCAATGGTTGTAGAGGAAAGTGTACAGTAGCTGTTTGGGAATCTGAAGTTTTGCAGATTGGGTTTTGCCATGATTGTCTAACTCACGCATGGCATTAGCGTCTTATTACTGGGTTGCCTGACCAATCAGGTGGGTGTGATGGCAACGTGCATATTGATCAGAGGATTTCCCAGTAATGCCATTGAATGTCATGGAGTGATGGTTAGATTCTCTCTTGTTGAAATGGTCATTGTCTGACACTTGTGTGACATGTATGTTACTCACCGTAAATCATCCTAAGTCTGAATGTTGTCCAGGTCGTGCTGTGTAAGAACACACACTGTTTCAGTATTGGATTGTAAATGTTACTGAACATTGTGAAATCATCAGCAAACATCCCCACTTCTGACATGTGATGGAGGGAGGTCATTGGTGAAGCAGACGAAGGTGATCGGGCTATGGGTAATACTCTGAGAACTCCTGCAGTAATTTCCTGGGCTGGGTAAATAGGGCTCCAATAATTTCTGTGTATGTGCCACTCACTCTTCTGTGCGAAGATGGGACCTTTGACTCAACAGGGACTATGCAGTGGTCATGTGCAGATACATCCGGGACCAGTAGATTGATGGGGGTGAGGTCAAGTGGGTTTTCCCGATCAGTTCCCTCACCAACCTCCATAGGCCCAGTCTGGAGGTTGGGCTTTAGGACCTTAGCCAACACAATCAATATTGCTGCTTTGGAGCCACTCTCAGTGATGGAAATTGATGTTCCCCACCCAAAGTACATCATGTGCCTTGCTAACCTCAGTGCTTTTTCCAAGTCGTGTTCAACATGGAGGAGTTCTGATTCATTAATTGAGAGTTGAGGCAGGGTGGTAGGCAATAATCAGGTTTCTTTGCCCATGTTTGTCCAGGTGCCAGAAGTCAGAGTCATGCCGGAGTCAGTGTTGAGGAATTCCAGGGTGACTCCTTCCTGGCTGTATACCGCTGTTCTAGCGCCTCAGGTGGATCTGTTCTGCTGATGGGACAGGACATGCTGGGGGAGTCAGGGACATTAGCTGTGGGAGTGGCAGTGAGTATGATTACGTTAGGCTGTTGCTTGACTAGTCTGTGGGACAGCTCTCCAAATTCCTGCCCAGGTCCCACAGATGTCAGTGAGGAGAACATTTCAGGATCAATTGGGCACAGTATGCCTTTGTTAATTCCAGATTGATGCCGTTTGATCAATTCGGATTTACTCCTTTTTGGTTTTAGTAGTTTGGTCTAACTGACTGGTTAACTCTTAACCTCCCTCTGAATTAGCCTAGATATGCGGCATGGGTGCAAGCCCCTCACCGGTGGCAGGATTGGTGAGGGTGAGACGCTGATTTTTTTGATGTAAAACGCCACAGATCCCCTGCACTTAGCCTCAGAAATGGTGAATCCAGCCCCATCTCCTCCACGTAAAAATCCTTAATTCCTGGAATTATTTTCATAAAGCTTTTGCATCCTGCCTAATGCCTTCACATTCTTCCAATGTTTTATGAAGGTCTAGCAGATCTTCCTTGCTTTTGTACTTATGGGCAATAATTTGTCAGAGTGTCGTCTCCGATTGAAAACCGGCGTACTTCTCTCCAGATGCACAGCTGTCTTTTCAGACCAGATCGTCTGATACTCTGAACAAAAACCAGTTGCAGGCATTGTTTACATCATCACTGAGGCAGGGTGGGGCCTGATAGCGCCGACAAGACTGGCTTCACTGAACCAGGGCGCCTCCTTTAAAAAGCTCCCTGATCTGAACTAAAAATAAGCTCCTCGCACCCTCTCCCCACGGACACAGAGGGTGCCCTCCACCACGGCATAACCATCAGGGTCTCTTCTCCCCTCACCCTCATTTTAAAATGAGGTCAGCAAAAAATGTTCACCAGTCATTAGACTTGCACATGCCTGAAGACTTATTGTGGACTTTTGCACCACAAACGCTCTGTGACTGTGGAAGTCAACGAGCCAGCAAAAAGGAATCACAGCTGGAAAAAAGAACAAAAATTTCTCCACCAAACCACATAACACCTGAGCCGAAAAATCAATTATTCACGAGCACAAGTCAACTTTTGGAGCTTGTATGTTTGTTAATTGATAAACATAATTTCATTCCTTTTTTGAGCATCTCACCAGTTTCACGTATTTATTTATTTGATCAATTCTCATTTCCAATAACGATGTGACCAAGATCTCCATTGATGTGGGCCAGTCCGGCATTGGAGCAGTGCTCCTCCAACGTCACGACTCCTCCTCATGGGCTCCAGTCGCATACGCATCGCGTGCAATGACGCTCACTGAGCAACGCTATGCGCAAATTGAAAAAGAGTGCTTGGGCCTTCTCACGGGTATTGTCAAATTCCATGACTACGTATATGGACTCCCCAAATTTACGGTCGAAACGGACCACAGGCCACTGGTCAACATTATACAGAAGGACGTCAACGCTATGACGCCACGCCTGCAACGCATCCTCCTTAAGCTCAGGCGGTATGACTTCGAACTGGTCTACACCCCGGGTAAGGAGCTCATCGTCGCCGATGCACTCTCCCGTTCCGTCACTACGTCCTGCGAACCGTCGGGCTTCGTGTGCCAAATTGATGCTCATGTTGAGTTCTGCGCATCTAACTTGCCCGCCACGGATGAACGACTCATCCAGTTTCGTCATGAAACAGCCAATGATCCTAAGCTCCAACGCGTCATGCGCCATCTTACAGACGGATGGCTCAAGGGCCAATCCCCGCAATTCTACAACATCAAAGATGACCTGGCAGTGGTAGATGGAATTCTGTTAAAGTTGGACAGGATCGTCATTCCGCACAGCATGCAGGAACTCGTCCTTGAGTAGCTCCATGAGGGTCACCTGGGGGTGAAAAAGTGCCGACGGCGGGCCCGTGAGGCAGTGTACTGGCCTGGCATCAACCAGGACATTGCCAACCCCGTTCTCAACTGCCCGACATGCCAGCGATTCCAGCCTGCTCAGCCAAAAGAGACCTTGCAGCCGCATGAACTGGTGTCGTCCCCATGGACCAAGGTTGGCATTGATCTTTTCCATGCACATGAATTATGAAATTGAGCATTTTCTTTTAAAATGCTTCGTCTTTCCAAGCAGCTAGTGTAAAACCTGACAGCTGCTGAGCCCCAGCCACCTTGCACAAAATTCAAAGATTTCCAGCGAGAGGCTCTTAATGAACCCACCACTAAACTAGCTTATTAATTAAGCCGACTGTTCGGATCCCGCTCCTTGTCCCACCCTTGGAGAAATGGCAGAGTGTGGAAAGAAGCAGGAACTCGGGACGGGGGAGTACTTTTTGCCGTCCCACCTCCATTCTGGAGTAACTTGGAACAGGAAAATTCTCGGTCACATATTCAAGTTTGTCAATGGCACAAAGATGATTTGCACTCTAAGAGTATGGATGGGAGCCTGAAATTACAAGAATAATATTAATAGATTAAGAAAATAGGAAAAATAATTGCAATTTGGGCAAATGTGAAGTCACCTAAAAAGGATAGAACATGATAGATTCTGAATTGTGAAAACTGAGAGACAATAGACCTTCAAAGAAATTATCGAGGGTGGGAGTCAATTCAGAGGGATAACTGAAATGTCATGGACAGGTGGGAAAATAATCCAAAAGGCTGGAATGCTGACCTTTATGCCGAGAGAACTGGAGGACAAGGAAGTAGAAGTTATGCTTTACATAATGCCCCAGTTATGCCACAATTGCAATTACTGTGAACACTGCTGGGCACTACACTTTGGTGCTAGTGTATTACAAGTAATCCAGTGTATCTGAGCGGCTACAGCAATAAATGCATGTTGTAATTTGGAGCGATAGATAGCGATGGTAAAGGTTCTAAATTTATTTCCATCACATGGCTGACCAGGACTCTTTCCTGCTCTTAGCGCCTGCCATTGGTGTGTGCTAGAATGATTTCCAAGTTAATATTCAGCCTGTTTGGCTCCATCATGAACGCACCTTCCTTGGCCATCAAATCCTGGGGTGGAACTTAAAATTGGAGCTTCTGACTCAGAGACAACACGGATTCTTCCCATAGTTTTTCAAACTGTCAGGCCTGGGCTGAAAACCGCCGTGTAGCTCTCCAGCTGCACAGACCAGTTTTCACTTCAGATCTTGAGCCTCGCTGAGTAAAGAACATCAGTGGACAGGGTTTATGCCATCACTCAGGTGGGGCAGAGATATCGGGGCGCCATCATTAAAGGGTGTTCTGAAAAGGACTGAAGATTAATTCAATTTCGCCCTATCATGTCGGCATCGCCGGCATTCCTCCCTGCCCCACTGCCTGCCTCCCCTGTGACTTAACATTCTGAAGAGTGTTTGTACCCAGCCAGAGAATGGCAGTTCCATTAATAGCCCTTGGGTTTCAATGGCTGAAAGCAGCTTCAGTACCGATTCCAAAAATTCACAGGAGCTGAACCACTCCAGCTTTGAACAAAACAGCCAAGACCTGAACACTACTGATTGCTTTGATGCTTCCCCAGAACAAGTACCAAGTACAGATGCTGCTGAGGCAACTTGAAATGGGACTCCTCTTTGTAAGGAGAACAATGAACAGGGATGTCACTCTGAAGAGTGAGCTTCATGCTACATTGGTGACGCCAGGTTCCGCATCGGCCACAGGTTCACCGCTGAGGGCCTATATCTAATCTGAGTGATGTTAGATAGCGTTGTGCTTCTTGGCACTGCGAGCACCAGGAAACACATGGCTAAACATGCTTATTTTGGAACTTTTTCCCCATTTCGTTAAATTGCACCCTAACTGCTGTTAAATAGCAATGGGGAACTCACCGGAAACACCCAGCAAAACCTGCCACAAATGATGCTGAGAAACCTTTCGGTTAAATCGCACCCTACGAGTCAGAGGCATCTTCTAAAAATCAGAGCCAGGATTTTCAGAAATTACATTAGGATACAATTCTGCATGTAATGGGTGGCAGATGTTTGGAATTCTCGTCTTTGAATGTCAATTGATCAAATTGTTCATTTTAAATCTGAGATCTATGAATTCTGTTAACGAAAAGTATTATGGGCTATGGGGACGAAGCAAGTATCACAGTGAGCGGTGAAACAAGTTTGAAGGGCTAAATGGTCTACATCCGTCTGCATGTTCCAAGTGTGACAATATCCATAATTTCATTTTGCCATAAAGAAACTAGAAATCAATGGTTGCAAAACAAGAAAGAGTTAGAGGAGGTAAGAAAATGAACAGAATTGATATTTCATTCCAGGCTTCCATTTGAAGTTCTGGGGCAATTGTTGAAGAACAAGAAGCTTGAGTTTGCTCTGTGGTACTTTACACATCACTCTTTCAATTCCATCTCAGAATTAATATCAGCTCAACATGGCCCTTTTCACATAGTTAACGTGAGATCTTAAATACAATCAAATTGACCTCTGCCAAATATGTACAATTTCAGAATATAAAAATTCAAGAGCTACAGAAATAGAATTCGGCAAGTTTATAAGGTTGCTGGCTACACAACCCTGTTATTTAATACTAGACAGATGTTGTTATGCTCTGTTTCCTACAAAACACATTAAGCAGCATATGGTTTCAATAAGGCCCCAGAAGAAACACAATTTCCTAATCACTGCTTGGTGTGGTAAGACATTTCTCCTGTTCAGTAGAGGTACTCACTGACGGATGCACAGTGCACAGAACTTAATACTACATTATAGTAATTAATAGACATAAGCTTGTGCGTTTAAGAGAAATATGTCAATATTGCAATACTGCTCTTCTTAATAATAATAATCTTTACTGTCACAAGTAGACGTGCATTAAAACTGCAATAAGTTACTGTGAAAAGCCCCTAGTCGCCACACTCCAGCGCCTGTACGAGTACACGGAGGGAGAATTCAGAATGTCAAAATTATCTAATAGCACGTCTTTCAGGACTTGTAGGAGGAAACCAGAGCACTAGGAGGAAACCCATGCAGACACCAGGAGAACGTGCAGACTCCACACAGACAGTGAACCAAGCCATGCTGTGGCATCTTTTGCATCTACCCGAGAAGATAGATGAGATCCCAATTTAACATCTCATCCTAATACAGCAATCCAATCTCCAAAACTGCAGCATTTCTTTCGGATCAGCCTAGAACTTGTGCTCAAGAACCTGGACTGAGATTTGGATTCATAATCTTCTGACTGGCAATCGTGCCTCCAGTAAACCATGACTAATGCTATTATGAGCTAAATCATAAACTAACAGTTAAATCCTGTTAACCACTATGACCTTTTTCCAAATTCAATACATCGGACACGGAGGAATTGTCATTGCTCATTATTTGTCAGTAGCATTGCAACTTGGTTGAGAGATTTCTTCTGATCATCATTTCCAATAAATACATTGGGATAATTTCTTTATCTTCACTATTTGAGTAGTTATCTGGTACACTGGATCACCCTAAAAAATCCATACTATTTCTATTCTTTAGTCTGGTGTAATAAATCCCCCACTCATTATGGAACTTGCCCAATTTCAATTGTCTGAACTCAACGGAATGAAAATCCGATGGGTTCTATAATGGGTTGCCTGCACCACTTGGTTATCATCTATGTCGTGAATGCAACACTGTGCCTCATTCTTTCATAACTCCATAAATATTTCAATGATAATAGCAAACAGGATTTTTTTCTACTATTTTTATAACGGGGCTTGCTGAGGAGTAGTGTTTAATCGAGAAAAAACAGAGGAAGAACAGAATAAAGCCTGGGAAACCAAGACTAGGTCCAGACGGGAACCAGAAGAAAGGTGATGCATCATCTCGGGGAATAGTGCAGTGCAGCCCTGCAAACTAGCAGGGCAGCAGGAACCCAGATACCATCCCAGTAAATACCAGAGGCAAGGAAAGCAGTGCAGTGCAACTCAGGAACCCAGGAGGTTACACCATATGTTAAAGTGGATTGAAGGTCAGAATAGATAGTTGGGGAGACAATTAAAAATACAACTTCTTCGTGGCTTTATAATGCAATACAACAACATTATCCTGCCTTGGACATTGATCTAAATGGCACAAACAACCCTATACTTGTGCAAAATTTCAATCACCCACTATGTCCCTTGTTAAAAGGGGAATTGACTTTTTATTACAAAATAAAAGCAATGTTCCAGTTTACCTAGCTTGTACTTAAGTGTCTGTTTCCTGGGAAGATAAATTGTAGGAAATGTTTCCAAGAAAATGGTCTATTTTAATCAATAAATTTTGTGCTAGCGCAGTACTTTTAAGAGGTGTGCCCTCACTGTCCATGCGACTGGCACAGGGCCTACCATGTGGGAGCGCACAAACCCCGACCAATGAGGAAAATGCATGGGTCCCGGGGAGCAGGGTTCCAGCCAGAGTGAACCCGGGAGTCAGAGTGTCAACACCTATATTAGAGACTCTGTGCCGATACAAAAGTTATCCGTGTTAGTGGCCAACTATCTACCATATTAACCACATTAACAAGTATGAATCAGACCAATTGCACGCCGCAGTTGTTGAATTGGGGTGGGGGGAAAAGCTTCCAAGACAAACAGAGTCCGAAAGCATCAGCGACACCAGAGAACAGCGAGTGACAAATGCCCATTAATTGCAAAGTCAGACGCATAATTATCCTATTATCAGTTTGTTATAAGAAATTTGACATCCCTGAAGGCTCCTGATGTGAAGTCATTTGATCAGTTGTTGAAGCAGGTCAGGGAAGGTGTCCAGGGTTTACAAGGAGCTGATGGACTGCGAGGGAGCCCCAATGGGAGATGTTAAACGGAAGTGGGAAGAGCATCTGGGGGGGGGGGGGGGGGGGGGGGTGGAGGCCAGGGCATGGGATGAGGCCCTGCGGAGGGTGAATGCATCCTTGCCATGTGCAAGGTTCAGCCTTAACATAGAACATAGAACAGTACAGCACAGAACAGGCCCTTCGGCCCTCAATGTTGTGCCAAGCCATGATCACCCCACTCAAACCCACATATCCGCCCTATAACCGCAACCCAACAACTCCCCCCCCCCCCCCTTAACCTTACTAATTAGGACACTACGGGCAATTTAGCATGGCCAATCCACCTAACCCGCACATCTTTGGACTGTGGGAGGAAACCGGAGCACCCGGAGGAAACCCACGGACACAGGGGGAGGACGTGCAGACTCCACACAGACAGTGACCCAGCCGGGAATCGAACCTGGGACCCTGGAGCTGTGAAGCATTTATGCTAACCACCATGCTACCCTGCTGCCCCATGCTACCCTGCTGCCCCCTTATTGAGTTTAAAGTGGTCCATAGGGGTATGATGGTGGCTAGGATGACTAGGTTTTTTGAGGGAGTAGAGAGCAGGTGTGGGAGGTACATGGGGAGGCCCATGAACCGTGTCAACATGTTTTGTTTGTGTCTAATACTGAAGGGTTTCTGGCAGGGAGTTGTAGACGTAATGTCCGAGGTGTTGGGGGTAAAGGTGGCCCCGAGCCCAGAGGTAGCGATGTTTGGGGTTTCGGAAGACCTGGGAGTCCAGTCGGTGAGAGGGGTCGATGTCTTGGCCTTTGCCTCCCGATAGCCTTAGAGATGGATTTTGCTTGGATGTAGGGACTCGGAGCGATCGAAAGCGGGGTGTGGTTGAGTGACCTGGTGGAATTACTGAGGTTGGGAAAGATCAAGTTCATTTTGAGGAGGATTGAGATGCCAACGGAGGGGAGGGGGGGTGGATAAGGGGGTTAAAATGGGGTAGGCAGGATTGGAGGAGGGGAAGGGCAGGGGAGTGATAATTTATTATGTTGTACAATTTTGCTTCTGCTCTTATTTGTTTTCTTTGTTGCTTATATAAATGCCTGGATAAAATATTGTTTTAAAAAAGAGATGGAACAGTAAATGGAAGATCACTAAAGATGGAGGTCGACAGCAGGGCAATGGCCACAACTGTGGATGAACAAACATTTAAATAACTACGAGGAGGTGTACAGTCTTTAGACTTGAGTGAGACAACACCCAATTTGGTGACATATACAGGGGAGACTTTAAAAACTTTGGGAACAACCGTGACCCCAGTGGTATATCAGCAACTAGATGCTCTGTTACCTATGACCATTGTAGAGGGACATTAACCAAGCCTGTGCAGGAAGACAAGACTTGAGAGCCACAAGTTAAGTCCTGTCACCTCAGAATGCGGCAGAATTAAAGTTCTTCTAAGAAATGATAACCTATTACGGTTGTTTTATTCCCAACCTCACAATGACATTCATACCATTACACTACATTTCTTTAGAAACATCAGTGTTGACTTTGGAAGGAACCACAGGAGTCAGCCTTCCAACACGTTCAGCAGGTTTACAATCTTTGACCAAAAGAGAAAATGCTGGAAAATCTCAGCATGTCTGGCAGCACCTGTAGGGAGAGAAAAGAGCTAACGTTTTGAGTGCCTGCGTGGATCTCATCGCCACAACCCAAAGATGTGCAGGGTATGTGAATTGGCCACAATAATTTGCCCCTTAATTGGAAAAAAGAATTGGGTACTTTAAATTTAGAAAGAAATAAAATAAAATGAATAGTGTGGTGGCACCTTGAGTGGCCCACATAAAAATCGTAGCTCAGGTGAACGCGCATCTATTGAATATGGAGCTTGATACCGAAACTGCAGTTCTTATTGTGGGACAGAAAACTTTCGACCGCATAAAAAAGGAGTACAGAAATTGGATCTATGGGAACTTGAGGCTCGATTGGCCATTTATACTGTCAAAAACATTGGGAACTGGAGGAACCACCATGACTCTGGTAGTCTATGGTCACCAGTCGGTGCGCCTCCCACTGATTGTGGTTAATGGATATGGCCCAAGCTTGTTAAGCAGCGATTGGTTGAGCCGTCTACATCTTAATCGGCAGCACATCTTCCAGATGGAATCCAGAGCAAGTGCGAGGTACTAGGGAAGTACCCTGCAGTTTTTCAGCCCGGATTGGGAAAAATAAAGAGAGTTGCACACAAAATCCATGTTGACTCCGATATGCAACTGAGATATATTTCAGAGCCCGCCTGGTCCCTTATGTGTTGCTGGTGAAGGTCGATTATAAACTGATGGTGAATAAGGCTTTGTGTTCAGACCACTACCCGATGCCCTGCATAGAAAACCTTTACACATAATTGGCAGGCAGATTTTCGTTCACTAAATTTGAGTCATGCGTGTAAACAGCTCAAGTTAGACTCAGACCCCCGAAAAATGTGATGATACACACGCATCGAGGCCTCTATGAATACACCCAGGTATCCTTCAGCATGTCGTGGCCTATGCCATATTCCAGAGGGTAATAGAGAACATTCTGCTTGGACTACTGAGAGTAATGGTATATTTATATGGCGTGTTAGTCACCGGAGCAGCCAAGCAGGAACACCTAGACAACCTGGCGGAAGTGCTTTGGCATTTCTGGTAATCTGGCATGCATTGGATTGGATTGGATTGGATTGGATTTGTTTATTGTCACGTGTACCGAGGGACAGTGAAAAGTATTTTTCTGCAAGCAGCTCAACAGATCATTCAGTACATGGAAGAAAAGGGAATTCAACAAAATTCAAGAAAATACAAGCAAATACATGAGAATACATAATAGGGCAACACAAGATATACAATGTAACTACATAAGCATTGTCATCGGTTGAAGCATACAGGGTGTAGTGTTAATGAGGTCAGTCAATAAGAGGGTCATTTAGGAGTCTGGTGACAGTGGGGAAGAAGCTTTTTTTGAGTCTGTTCGTGCGTGTTCTCAGACTTCTGAATCTCCTGCCCGATGGAAGAAGTTGGAAAAGTGAGTAAGCCGGGTGGGAGGGATCCTTGATTATGCTGCCAGCTTTCCCCCGGCAGCGGGAGGTGTAGATGGAGTCCATGGATGGGAGGCAGGTTCGTGTGATGGACTGGGCGGTATTCACGACTCTGCGGTCCTGGGCCGAGCAGTTGCCATATCAGGCTGTGATGCAGCCCAATAGGATGCTTTCGAAAGTGCATCTGTAAAAGTTGGTAAGGGTTAATGTGGACATGCCGAATTTCCTTAGTTTCCTGAGGAAGTATAGGCACTGTAGTAATCCACGGGAGGCAGGAGTTCCGTCACCACACCAATATTTATTTACAATAGCGATATTACAGGAGCAGCTACAAACAGTGCTGCTAGCAGTCCAGTCAACTTAAGACTGGCTCAAAAAGCCTACACAATGAGCTATCATTGAGGGAGCTCATACTCCAATTGGCCAACCAATAAAGCCAATTGGAGTTCATTACAGGCACTGTTGTGCTTTCTTGGTGATAGCGTCAACGTGAGTGGACCAGGACAGATTTTTGGTGATGTGCACCCCTAGGAATTTGAAACTGCTAACCATCTCCACCTCGGCCCCATTGATGCTGACAGGGGTGTGTACAGTACTTTGCTTCCTGAAGTCAATGACCAGCTCTTTAGTTTTGCTGGCATTGAGGGAGAGATTGTTGTCGTTACACCACTCCACTAGATTCTCTATCTCCCTCCTGTATTCGGACTCGTCGTTATTCGAGATCCAGCCTACTATGGTCGTATCGTCAGCAAACTTGTAGATGGAGTTGGAACCAAGTTTTGCCACGCAGTCGTGTGTGTACAGGGAGTAGAGATGGGGGCACCGGTATTGAGGACTATTGTGGAGGAGGTGTTGGTGTTCATTCTTACTGATTGTGGTCTGTTGGTCAGAAAGTCAAGGATCCAGTTGCAGAGTGGAGAGCCAAGTCCTAGGTTTTGGAGCTTTGATATGAGCTTGGCTGGGATTATGGTGTTGAAGGCGGAGCTGTAGTCAATAAATAGGAGTCTGATGTAGGAGTCCTTGTTTTCGAGATGCTCTAGGGATGAGTGTAGGGCCAGGGAAATGGCATCTGATGTGGACCGGTTGCGACGGTATGCGAATTGAAGTGGGTCAAGGCGCTCTGGGAGTATGGAGGTGATGCGCTTCATGATCAGCCTCTCGAAGCACTTCATTACAACTGACGTCAGGGCCACCGGGCGGTAGTCATTGAGGCATGTTGCCTGTTCTTCTTTGGTACCGGTATGATGGTGGTCTTCTTGAAGCAGGTGGGGACCTCGGAGTGGAGTAGGGATAGGTTAAAGATGTCTGTGAATACCTCTGCCAGCTGTATGCGCAGGCTCTGAGTGCACGACCAGGGATCCCGTCCGGGCCCGTCGCCTTCTGTGGGTTCACTTTCAGGAAGGCCGATTTGACTTCGGAAACTGATGGTGGGTATGGGTGAATTATGAGCTGCTGGGGCACTCGACAGCGGATTGTTGGTTACCCGCTCAAACCGAGCATAGAATGCTTATGTTCATCGGGGAGGGGTGTGCTGCTGCCAGAGATACTGCTCGGCTTCGCTTTGTAGCCCGTTATGTTGTTTAGTCCTTGCCACAACCGCCGAGAGTCTGTCTGTGACTCTAGCTTAGTTTGATATTCTCTCTTGGCATCTCGGATGGCTTTGCGGAGGTCGTACCTGGATTTCTTGTATAGGACAGGGTTGTCTGCCTTGAACGCCTCAGACATGTCCTTCAGTAGGGAGGCAATCTCGCGGTTGAGCCATGGTTTCCGGTTGAGGAACGTACGTACTGCTTTCTTTGGCACGCAGTCGTCCACACATTTGCTGATGAAGTCTGTGACGGTGGTGGCGTACTCATTTAAGTTAGTCACTGAGTTCTTAAATATGGACCAGTCCACTGTCTCTAAGCAGTCACGTAAGAGCTCTTCTGTCTCCTCGGACCAGCACTGCTCAACCTTCTTAGCTGGATTTTCCCGCTTGAGTTTCTGCTTGTAAGCTGGGAGAAGGAGCACAGTCTTGTGGTCTGATTTGCCAAAGTGCGGTCGGGGGATGGATCGTTAGGCGCCCTTGATTTTTGAGTAGCAGTGGTCAAGAGTGTTGTCGCCCCTGGTGGGACAGGAGATGTGCTGGTGGAATTTTGGCAGTACACTCTTGAGGTTGGCTTTGTTGAAGTCTCCGGCCACAATGAACAAGGTGTTCTGTTTCGTAGTTGTTTATGACTGTACAGTTCATCCAGCGCCTTCCTCACTTCTGCCTGGGGTGGGATGTAGACCGCTGTGATAATGGCTGAAGTGAACTCACGTGGAAGATAGTATGGGCGGCACTTTACAGTCAAGTATTTCAGGTCTGGGGAGCAGTAGGTCGCCAGGGTCACCACATCCAAGCACCAGGAGGAATTGATGAGAAGGCAAACCCCTCCACCCTTCGCTTTGCCTGAAGATGCCGTGCGGTCCGTCCGGTGAATAGAGAAGCCTTCAGGTTGTATGGCACAGTCTGGTGATGCGGGGGTGAGCCATGTCTCTGTGAAATAGAGCACACAGCATCTGCAGAACGCCAAGTATGTTATTCACGTTAAGGTGGTGATGTACCTGAGTTATCATGTGGACCACGAGAGCTTACGCCTGGTCACAGAAAGGTACGCTCCATTCAGCTGGCCCCCGCCCATATAAATGCATTGGAACTTTGCTTGTTTTTAGGGTAAGTGAACTATTACGGCAAGTTCACAACGATACTGGCCCTCTTGCATCTACTTTTAAAGAAAAAACAGGCAAGGATGTGGAGCGGGTCACAGGAAGTGGCTTTCACACAAGTGAAGCAACAACTGTCGTCTTCTGGATTATTGATGCACGATGATCCTGTCAAGACTCTCAGCATCTCGTGCGAAACGGCGGCATACGGCATTGGGGCCATTCTGTCCCATAGGATGGCAGATGGCAGGGATCGACCGATTGCTTTCGACTCCCAAACAATGGCCATTGCTGAACATAAGTACATGCATATCGAAAAGGAAGGCCTGAGGGGGCAGCATGGTGGCAAAGTGGTTAGCATTGCTGCCTAAGGTGCTAAGGACCCGGGCACGAATCCCAGCCCTGTGTCACTGTGCATGTGGAGTTTGAACGTTCTCCCCGTGTCTGCGTGGGTTTCACCGCCACAACCCAAAGCTGTGCAGGGTAGGTGGATTGGCCATGCTAAATTGCCCCTTAATTGAAAAAAATAATTGGGTACTCTAAATTTATTTTAAAAACTAAAAAGACGGCCTGGTGGTGGTTTTTGCAGTGAAGAAATTCTACCAATACATGTACAGTCTTTTCATCATCATCAAGGACTCCAAACCGTGACTCGGTTTTTTCAAGGAAGACAAGGCAATTCCACCCATCGCTTTCACTGGGATCCACTGGTGGGCCTTTTGTTGGCCGCCTACACGTAATCGTTGGAACATCAACCAAGAGAAACACAGACGCATTGAGCCAACTGCTCTTGCCGATTAGCCCTCCACACCCTCAGTGCGGGCACAGTTGTTGCCATGATAAACTGTATGATTTATTGCTGCATCTAGGATCCATGAGTGGACCTAAATAGACACAGTTCTTTCAAAAGTTCAGCATCTCAGGTTGTAAGGCAACCAGCATCGTCAGCCTCGGGTGATTAGGGCTTTCTCATCAAAGATGTCAGAGTTTAGCATGAGGAGGGTGTCCTGCTGTGGGGTACACACATTACTGTCACGGAAAAGACCCAGGATTTGATCTTGAAAAACCTCTACAATGGGCACCCGGGAGCGTCAAAAATGAAAATGTTGACACGTAGCCATGTTTGGTGGCCGCCCCTGGGTGCTGACATTGAGCATATGACCCAACAATGCAGCGTCAGGAGCACGAAAAGTTTCCATTGGCCACCCCGCCCCCCCCAACCTTGGGAATGGCCGGGAAATGGGCATGGGCCCATTTCAGAGTTTCATGTTTCTCCTGCTGGTCGATGCCCATTCCAAATGGCTGAAGATCCACAAGATGGCGGCGAAAACTTGCAGAGCAAAAATTGAGAAGCTGCATTTGTCCTTCGGTACACATGGCATTCCCAATGTGTTAGTTACAGACAATGGCACAGCCTTTATAAGTGAGGAGTTCTCTGTTTCCTGAAGGCCAATGGGATCCATGCTGCCCCGTACCACCCGGCTTCAAATGGGCCAGTGGTGTCGGCGGTCCAGACGTTCAAACGCGGATTGCAAAAACAGTCTGGGTCAAGACTTGTTCATCAATAAAATATTAATGCATTCTAATTGTGTTTAATTTCTCACTAATATGTAATGCTTGGTGCATGGTACTGGAAGAAACTTGAATTTTATTTTTCTGAGCTTTGAAAGTATCTTAAGACAAAAACTGCAAGAAAATGAGAATAATATCGAGAAGATTAGAATACCACTGTTGAGTGAGTGAGTGAGTGATGTGGTCTCTAGCCAGACATCATTGTAATAAGACATGTAGTAAAAGCATTGCACCTCTCTGCAAATATTGTCAGACAACTTTGTAAAAACTCACTCGTAAACCTTAACATTGAAATTATGGGCAGATACAGACAACAACTTCATAGTCCGATATTTTTAGTGGTATTATAGATTTTCTAGTCCTGTGATATTCGGAACAAATATTTACCAATATAAATAAAGTATTCATACTTTTATGGGAGATACAGGTTTGGAAAAAGGGATGACTAATTAAACACTTTTGCCTGACACAGGAGGGTTTGGCTAATAAGAACAGGTTACAATGAAAAATGTGAATTAAAAGTACACTTGGTCTGTTGTGCTATTAGCACTCTGCCCTCTAGCCAGCCGTGTTGCATTTATCCACTGCAGGCTTACACATTTACAAATAAAAACAGGTTTTCTAACAACTCAGATTTCCTTTTGTACTCCTGGCTGTTTTGATGAACCACTGATGTAATGAAGCTAATCTATGTTGTGTTTTCTAATTCACTGAAAAAAAGCAGTCTGATTGTCAAGGGAATGGGTATTAACTAACATGCAAGACCTAAATTTATACCAACAAAACCAAAGTAAGAAGCCTTACAACACGAGGTTAAAGTCCAACAGGTTTGTTTCAAACACTAGCTTTCGGAGCACTGCTCTTTCACATTCACCTGAGGAAGGATCAGTGCTCCGAAAGCTAGGGCACGATTCTCCCAAAACGGGAGAAATCGTAAGGCTGGCGTCAAACCCGGGCGGGTTTCACGCCAGCGCGCCCCTTCCCGACCGGGAACCGATTCTGGTCCCCGGTCGGGGCTAGCAGCCCGACGCCGTAGGCTCCGGCATGACGGGCTTAACGAATATCGTTAAGCCCGCTTGCCGGAGTTAGCGCCGGCTGACGCGTCATATGACGTCAGCCGCACATTCGCAGATTGGAAGACTCCAACCCGCGCATGCGCGGATGACGTCATCGCGTATTTGCGCGAAACCGGCCCGCGAATGGATACTGCGGGGCGGCGGAAGGAGAAAGAGTGCGCGGGCATCGGGCCCGCTGTCCGCGATCGGTGCCCACCGATCGCGGGCCCATGGCACCCTTGGCACGGCCGTGGTACTGCCGTGCCAATCGGTGCCATGGTTATAAAAAGCGAGTTTGTCACGACGTTTTTACGAACGGCAAGACCAGGTGTGTTTGCCGTTCGTAAAAACGGCGTAAAGGGCTGGGACTTCGGCCCATCGAACAGCTGAGAATCGCTGCCGGCCGTAAAAAAACGGCGGCAGCGATTCGTGTCGGGAGTTCGGCGGGGGGGGGGCGGGGAGAATAGGGGGAGGGCGGGAAAAATGTCGGGAAGGCCCTCCCGCTATTCTCCGACCCGTCGTGGGGGGTGGAGAATCGCGCCCCTAGTGTTTGAAACAAACCTGTTGGACTTTAACCTGGTGTTGTAAGACTTCTTACTGTGCTCACCCCAGTCCAACGCCGGCATCTCCACATCACAACAAAACCAAAGACAGCACAGTCAACTAAAAGGTTTGGAGGATCCTTAACTCTAATACAACCAGAAGTCATAAGTGGTGTTTAAACATACCCTTGAAATTTTGCAACTTTTTAATAATGACAGGACCTCCTAATTTTGGGTAGGAAATGTAAAGCAAGCTGTTTCTCCAATTCATATGAAACTGACTTCAAATGAGGTGGGTTGGAAGCAGTCAAAACGTGGAACTGTTCACAAATATGCTTGAATTATTCTAAGCCTTTTAACAATAGATTTCAAAAACCACAATTAGTGCCCGACAAATTTTTAAAGCCGTTATGTTTGGATATATATTCAGATAATATACAAGTCTAAAAATTTGTTGATGGTATGGTGACTTTGCAAGTGCAAAATGGCAGGTGCACATTCTGCATCAGAAGGACACCAGTGAGCAAATTGGTAAAGACTGACTGACAGGCAGACATCCAGAGCCCATGGGCGCGATTCTCCGACCCCACGGCGGGTGGGAGAATAGCGGGAGTGCCGGGCGAATCACGCCACGCTGCCCTGGCACCCGCACGCGATTCTCCCACCGCCCTCCCCCCCCCCCCAAAACGACGTGTCGCGTTTTGCGACAGGCCGCTCGGAGAATCGCCGCTCCGGTCGAGCGGCGATTCTCCGGCCCGGATGGGCCGAGCGGCCTGCCTAATACGACCGGTTCACACCGGCGCCAACCACACCTGGTCACTGCTGGCGTGAACAGCGCGTGACCGCTGCGTGTGGGGCCTGTGGGGGGGCGGAGGGAGAATCGAGCACCAGGGGGGTGCTCAGGAGGGGTCTGGCCCGCGATCGGTGCCCACCGATCGTCGGGCCGGCTTCTCTGAAAGACGCACTCTTTTCCCTCCGCCGCCCCGCAAGATCATTCTGACATGTCTTGCGGGGCAGCGGAGGGGAAGACGGCAACCGCGCATACGCGGGTTGGCGCTGGCCAACCTGCGCATGCGCGGGTGACGTCATGTAGGCGATGCTGGCCGTGTCATTTAGGCGGCGCCGCTTTGACGCAAGCATCAAGGCCCGGCGCCCGAGATTGACGTGCCGCCACTCCTAGCCCCCTGGGGGTGGGAGAATAGGGGCGAGGAGCGGCCTCCGACGCCGGAGTGAAACACTCCGGGTTTCACTCCGGCGTCGGCACTTTGTCTCCCTTTGGGAGAATCACGGCCCATGTTTGAAACAGAAGTTATGCACCCTATTTACAATTGCAAAAGACCTACCACCGATTTCAACACCCCCTGACAAAGTTGAGCTGCACTGAACTAACCAGTTGCATTCCGAAAAATGCGACCTATACTTTTGATCAGTAACAGCATTCCCCCCACCCACCCCCCCCCCCCCCCCGCCCCACACCACTACCAGGATATGCAAGCTGCTGTACAGGGACAGAGTGAGCTCGAATTTTCATGTAGCTGCTCATTGGTTTAATTTAAATTTAAAGGAGGTCCATTATTGAATGTGCTTCACGCCTGAAGGGATTATTCCCTTCACCCAGTTTGTGTTGCCATGGGTTAGGCCTATCCAATTATATCCCTATTAGGTTTGAAAATAACGCCTTCTTTGGTGGGCCTGAGGCTGGGAATTGCCAGCGAGTGTACGACCTATCACACTGGTAATGGCTGACTGGATGCTGGTTAGTTGGGGGGGGGGGGGGGGGGGGGGGAGGGGATTGGTAGAAGCCCCCAACATGGTTGGTCACCTGGAACATGGGGGGCCTGGGGGAGGGGGGAAGCCAGTTAAAAGACCAAGGGATTTTGCTCATCTAAAGTGTGCGGGAGATGACGTGGTGTTTTTATAATAGGCTCAAATGCAGGAACAAGACCAGGTTAGGCTCCGGAAGACATGGGTGACCAGGTAACGCAAGGGAAAATGCTGCAAAATCTCAGCAAGTCTGGCAGCATCTGTAGGAAGAAAAAAGAGCTAATGTTTCGAGTCCGATGACTCTTTGTCAAAGCTAACAGACAGAGAGAGTGGGAAATATTTATACTGTGGAGTGAGAATGAAAGATGAGCCATAGCCACAAATACCCAGGATAACTGGGTCCTAATGGCTACACAAACCAAGGGGAAAGAGTGTTAATGGCAGTCCCCAAAGAGGACAAAAGATGTGAAAGGTCAAACAGCAGAGAAACTAACATCAGAGGATGAACTATAGGTGTGGGGGGAGGGAAAGGGGGAAGCAAAGAGGAGAAAAGTGCAGGAAAGGTGGATAAGATTGGGGGGGGGGGGGGGGAGACCCTGCTCCCATGCCCACATGTCTGTTCTTGGCCTGCTGCAATGTTCCAGTGAAGCGCAACGCAAACTGGAGGAACAACATCTCATCTTTCGGTTAGGCACACTGCAGTCTTCCGGTCTCAACATCGAATTCAACAACTTCAGATGATCAGCCCCACCTCGACCCATTTGTTTTCATTTCATTTTAACTGTCTTTTACCATTTCTTTCTTTCTTAATATACATTTATTTTTCACCCCCAATCTTATGTATAAGATTTCCTGCATCTTTCTCCTCTTTGCTTCCCCCCTTTCCCTCCCCCCACACCTACAGGTCATCCTCTGATGTTAGTTTCCCTGCTGTTTGACCTTTCACATTTTCACATCGGGGTGGGGGATGGGGGGGGGATACATGATAGTGGTAGGGGTGTTAGAGGGGAAACAAGTGGTTCTAGTGAACGTAAATGCCCTGAATTGGACGATGTGTTGTTCATGAAATGGTTGTTGGTGGCGGTGCCGGATCTGGACACCAACCAACTTAATAAGGGGAGAGTGATATAAAATGTCCAGAACTGCGGACAGGGGCGGGTCAGATAGCGGCACGGAGGCGGATCCTATAGGGCTAGAGTTTGCGACGCCGCTGAGTGTTTTGGCGTGGCTCGGGGACTTCATGGAGTTTTTGCACCATGAGGGGGTAAATTGAGGGGTTCTATCAAAGATGGCAGACGTTTATAGTATACTTTACAGAATTGGTCACTGTTAGATGTTGGGGAGATGGGGGGTATTCGTCTTTTGCGGGTTAGTTTTGCTGGTTTGGGGACAGGGTGGGGGAGTGGGAATAGGATTGGCATTTGATGAAAAGCATTTGTTTTTATATATATATAAACTTCTGTATAAAATGTTAATAAAAATAATTTTCCAAAAAAGTTTTGAAAGTAACTTTGTTGTACCAAATAACAATGATTATATAAATAGCCAACACCTCTGACGCTCAAATAGGGAAAGCCTGATGAAGTAAGTCGACTGTTTGTTGCACTTTAATCAGCCTCTACCTCAGTATGGAACATACTGAATTGTTCATCATTACCACGTAAGTACATCACTGTATTGGATTGGCCAGCAATCGATCATTAATTCCTGGTAAAGAGACTGTAGGCTGAACAAATAATAAATTCTAACAGAATAAAACATAACAGAGCAGAACAAAGAGTCAACCTTCTGAGAATCAGTTGAGTTCCCTGCTGTCAACAAGAAGAATCTGAACAAAAAGTGCAATGTTCTAAAAATAAACATAGAACTCTTAACAGAAAAGAAAAAGCAGAACAAAATGAGTGACCTCAAATAAATCTAAAAATGGTTCTTCCTGACTGATGCATTAATGACTACAGTGAACCATGTAGATTTGTTCTTGCTGGAATATAGAAAGAAAATTGAACTCAAACCCTTTTCCTTCAGTCCGTGATTTCATCAACTCTTTGTCCACAAGGTGAGTTTAATTCCTGCGGGATTGATTATTATAGTCAATGTGATACACAAGTCAGCACACAAAATGAAATAATTTACTAAATGGCACAGAATTTTCACCTTTGTGCTGTCACACAAATAATCCAGGACCATGACAGATGTACTTTCAGGACAAATAGTAGCTCAACATGAAAAATGAATACTGAAAGAAACACATCAGATCGGTCTGCATTTGGACAAAAGGAGAAATTGAACTTTTCCCAACTCTTTCTCTGGGTGCTACAAATAGCTTTGGAGCAGAAAAACCGCATCTGCGGAATGCAAACACATTTGCGACTGGATCCCCCCCCCCCCCCCCCCCCACCCACCACCATCACCCCGGTCCTGCAGGTGTTAGCACACACAGTGGGAATCCCACTAAAATGATATGGTCTTGGGAGATCAATTGGCATGCAAAGCTAACTAGCTGCCCACAATGCCACTTTGGAACTCAATGGTCAGCCGATGCTCTCTCTTAACCTCACACAGCTAAACATGCATTCAGCAACAGGAAGGACCTTTCACCAAGGCTAATGAAAGGGATCATCAACTAAGAAATATATAGCAGCCAGACTAACTCTGCAAGAGGGTGATGAGAGAAGCAATGAAAAGGAAAAAGCTACTTGACCTCGTTCTCACCAATATGCCTGTTGCAGATGCATCTGCCCATGACAGTGAGGGTAGAAGTGGCCATCACACAGTCTTGGTGGAGATAAGGGTTTGGACGTGCAGGCATGCTATCCACTTCTGATTAGCTCATATTGCCTCCAGCTCTCTGCCACCTTGCCCAGTGAGAGGGCAGTGTTTCTTCACCCAGACCGTGGTGAATCTGTGGAATTCACTACCACAGAAAGTAGTTGAGGCCAAAGCTTTGTGGAATTTCAAGAAGGAATTAGATATAGCTCTTTGGGCTAAAGGGATCAAGGGATATGGGGGGGAAGGTGGGAAGGTATTGAACTTGATTATCAACCATGATCATAATGAATGACGGAGCGGGCTCGAAGGGCTGAATGGCCTACTCCTGCTTCTAATTTCTATTTTTCAGTGTATGTTTCAGTGAGTGCCTTGGCATGGGGGCTGCAGGAGTAGGCTCAAGAAACACAAGGTATTCATTTTTATTTTCTATTATGGAAAATATCAGCTCCCATACTTGCTGCTTTGTTTAGAAGCTTAATATCAAGTATAATATTAAAATTAGAACATAGAACATAGAACATTACAGCGCAGTACAGGCCCTTCGGACCTCGATGTTGTGCCGACCTGTGAAACCACTCTAAAGCCCATCAGCGCTATTCCCTTAACATCCATATGTTTATCCAATGACCATTTAAATGCCCTTAATGTTGGCGAGTCCACTACTGTTGCAGGCAGGGCATTCCACGCCCTTACTACTCTCTGAGTAAAGAACCTACCTCTGACATCTGTCCTATATCTATCACCCCTCAATTTAAAGCTATGTCCCCTCGTGCTAGACATCACCATCTGAGGAAAAAGGCTCCCACTCCACCCTATCTAATCCTCTGATCATCTTGTATGCCTCAATTAAGTTGAACTGTTGGCTAGTGTAAGCTTGAGAGATGAACAGACACTTCCAACACTGATGAAGGTTCAACTCAATTTTATTAACTACTTCTAACTAACTAACACACGATGACTGTGGGTCTAAATGATGCTAACTTAAACTAGAGACCTAAGCCTTGTCCGAACCAGTTGATTCTCTCAGCACGTGTTGTGAGTCTGTGCTGGGCTGAATGAGTTCCTGTTACACTCAGTGGCAGCACCCAGAATGAGTGGGAACAGTGGTGCCCTCTGCCTTTATAGTGTGTGTATTCTAACTGGTGATTGGTCCCTGTGTGTTTCCATCAGTGTGTGTCTGCACCATGATATATCGGTATATATTATGACATAAGTCACCTCTTAATCTTCTTCTCTCTAATGAAAACAGCCTCAAGTCCCTCAGCCTTCCCTCATAAGATCTTCCCTCCATACCAGGCATCATCCTGGTAAATCTCCTCTGCACCCTTTCCAATGCTTCCACATCCTTCCTATAATGTGGCGACCAGAATTGCACACAATACTCCAAATGCGGCCGCACCAGAGTTTTGTACAGCTGCAACATGACCTCAATCCCTCCACCAATAAAAGCTAACACACCGTACACCTTCTTAACAACCCTCTTAACCTGGGTGGCAACTTTCAGGGATCTATGTACATGGACACCGAGATCTTTCTGCTCATCCACACTACATAGAATCTTACCATTAGCCCAGTACTCTGTCTTCCTGTTATTCCTTCCAAAATGAATCACCTCACACTTTCTGCATTAATCTCCATTTGCCACCTCTCAGCCCAGCTCTGCAGCTCATCTATGTCCCTCTGTAACTTGTAACATCCTTCCGCACTGTCCACAACTCCACCGACTTTAGTGTCATCTGCAAATTTACTCACCCATCCTTCTATGCCCTCCTCTAGGTCATTTATAAAAATGACAAACAGTAGTGGCCCCAAACAGATCCTTGTGGTACACCACTAGAAACTGGACTCCAGGCTGAACATTTCCTATCAACCGCCACCCTTTGACTTCTTCCATCTAGCCAATTTCTGATCCAAACTGCTAAATCGCCATGAATCCCATGCCTCCATTTTTCACCTGAGGAAGGAGCTGCACTCCAAAAGCTCATGTTTGAAACAAACCTGTTGGACTTTAACCTGGTGTTGTAAGACTTATTACTGTGCTCACCCCAGTCCAACGCCAGCATCTCCACTCCATATTTTCTGCAGTAGCCTACTGTGGGGAACCTTATCAAAATGCTTTACTGAAATCCATATACACCACATCAACTGCTTTACCCTCGTCCACCTGTTTGGTCACTTTCTCAAAGAACTCAAGTGGTTTGTGAGGCACAACCTACCCTTCACAAAACCGTGTTGACTATCTCTAACCAAATTATTCCTTTCCAGATGATTATACATCCTATCTCTTATAAACCTTTCCAAGACTTTGCCCACAACAGAAATAAGGCTCACTGGTCTATAGTTACCGGGGTTGTCTCTACTCCCCTTCTTGAACAAGGGGACAACATTTGCTATCCTCCAGTCTTCTGGTACCATTCCTGTAGACAATGATGACATAAAGATCAAAGCCAAAGGCTCAGCAATCTCCTCCCTAGCTTCCCAGAGAATCCTAGGATAAATCCCATCCGGCCCAGGTGACTTATCTATTTTCACACTTTCCAGAATTGCTAACAACTCCTCCTTATGAACCTCAAGCCCTTCTAGTCTAGTAGCCTGTATTTCAGTATTCTCCTCGACAACATTGTCTTTTTCCTGTGTGAATGCTGATGAAAAATATCCATTTAGCACCTCTCCTAGCTCCTTGGACTCCACGCACAACGTCCCACTATTGTCCTTGACTGGCCCTACTCTTACCTTAGTCATTCTTTTATTCCTGACATATCTATAGAAAGCTTTAGGGTTATCCTTGATCCTACCTGCCAAAGACTTCTCATGTCCCCTCCTGGCTCTTCTTAGCTCTCTCTTTAGGTCCTTCCTTGCTAACTTGTGACTCTCGAGTGCCCTAACTGAACCTTCACGTCTCATCTTTACAAAAGCCTCCTTCTTCCTCTTGACAAGTGATTCAACTATTTTAGTAAACCACGGTTCCCTCGCTCGACCACTTCCTCCCTGCCTGACAGGTACATACTTATCAAGGACACGCAGTAGCTGCTCCTTGAACAAGCTCCACATTTCCACCTCCAAATCTAACACCTGTCCTGTTCATTACCCAGTACCAAATCCAAAATGGCCTCTCCTCTCGTTGGCCTATCTACATACTGTGTCAGGAAACCCTCCTGCACACATTGGACAAAATCGGACCCATCTAAAGTACTCGAACTATAGCGTTTCCAGTCAATATTTGGAAAGTTAAAGTCCCCCATAACAACTACCCTGTTATTTTCGCTCCTATCCAGAATCATCTTTGCAATCCTTTCCTCTACATCTCTGGAACTTTTCGGAGGCCTAGAAAAAACTCCTAATATGGTGACCTCGCCTTTTTTTCTAACCTCAGCCCATACTACCTCAGTAGACGAGTCCTCATCAAACGCCCTTTCTGCCACCGTAATACTGTCCTTGACTAACAATGCCACCCCTCCCCCTCTTTTACCACCTCCCCTGAGCTCACTGAAATATCTAAACCCCGGCACCTGCAACAACCATTCCTTTCCCTGCTCTATCCATGTCTCCAAAATCGCCACAACATCGAAGTCCCAGGTACCAACCCATGCCGCAAGTTCACCCACCTTATTCCGGATGCTCCTGGCATTGAAGTAGACACACTTTAAACCACCTTCCTGCCTGCCGGTACACTCCTGCAACTTTGAAACCTTACTCATGGCCTCACTACTCTCAACCTCCTGTATACTGGAGCTATAATTCAGGTTCCCAACACCCTGCTGAACTAGTTTAAACCCTCCCGAAGAGCATTAGCAAATTTCCCCCCAGGATACTGGTACCCCTCTGGTCCAGGTGTAGACCATCCCATTTGTAGAGATTCCACCTACCCCAGAATGAGCCCCAATTATCCAGGTATCTGAAGCCCTCCCTCCTGCACCATCCCTGTAGCCACGTGTTCAACTGCTCTCTTCCCCTATTCCTCATCTCGCTAGCACGTGGCACGGGTAAGAACCCAGAGATAATAACTCTGTTCTAGATCTGAGTTTCCACCCTAGCTCCCTGGATTCCTGCCTTACATCCCTATCCCTTTTCCTACCTATGTCATTGGTGCCTATGTGGACCACGACTTGGGGCTGCTCCCCCTCCCCCTTAAGGACCCCAAAAACATGATCTGAGACATCGCGGACCCTGGCACGTGGGAGGCAACACACCAACCACGAGTCTCTCACGTTCCCACAGAATCTCCTATCTATCCACCTAACTATGGAGTCTCCAATGACTAATGCTCTACTGCTCTCCCCCTTCCCTTCTGAGCAACATGGACAGACTCTGTGCCAGAGACCTGAACCCCATGGCTTACCCTGGTAAGTCGTCCCCCCAACAGTATCCAAAGCGGTATACATGTTACTAAGGGGAAGGACCACAGGGGGTCCCTGTACTGACTGCATCCTCCCAGCCCCTCTCACCGTCACCTATCTATCTTTATTCTTCAGAGTAACTGCATACCTGAAGCTTCATTCTATGACCACCTCTGCCTACGGAATGATCCGAAGTTCATCCAGCTCCAGCTCCAGTTCCCTAACATGGGGCGGAATTCTCCGATCCCCCGCAGGGTCAGGGAATCGCCCGGGGCCGGCGTAAATCCCGCTCCCGCCATGGCTGGAATTCTCCGCCACCCGGGAATCGGCGGGAGCGAGAATCACGCCCGTCGGTTGGCGGGCCCCCCGCGCCGATCAATGGGCCCCTCGCGGCGATTCTCCGGCCCGTGATGGGCCAAAGTCCGGCCGCTGTCAGCCCTCTCCCACCGACGTTGTTTAAACCACCTCTGTGCCGGTGGGAGCAGGCAGCGCGAGCAGGTCCCTGGGGTCCTGGGGGGGGACGCGGGGCGATCAGACCCCGGGGGGTGCCCCCACGGTGACTGGCCGCGATCGGGGCCCACAGATCGGCGGGCAGGCCTGTGCCATGGGGCACTGTTTTTCTTCCGCCGCCGCCACTTCCTCCACCATGGCAGAGGTGGAAGAGACCCCCTCCACCGCGTATGAGCTGGTGGTGACGTCAGCGGCCACTGATGCTCCGGCGCATGCGCGGACTCACGCCTACTGCCGAAGGCCTTTCGGCCAGCCCTGACGCCGGGCGGCGTGGCGCCAAAGGCAGTCGGCAAAGCAGGAGCCACTCCAGCCCGGGCCTAACCCCTAAAGGTGCAGAGAATTCCGCACCTTTGGGGAGGCCCGATGCCGGAGCGGTTGGCGCCACTCCGCTACGCTGGGACCCCCCGCCCTGCCGGGTAAGGGAGAATTTTGCCATCGGTTTCTGAGGAGCTGGAGATAGGTGCACTTCCCACAGGTGAAATCAACAGGGACACTGACGGCGTCCCTCACCTCAAACATTCTGCAGGAGGAACATTGCACTGCCTTCCCTGCCATCCCCTCTGAATAAAACAAGAAAAAGAAAGTAAGCGCTTACCTGATATTCCCTCAACCCCTTATGTTAGAGGAGGTGGAAGGGTGGGGGACACTACAAGTGTAGCGTCTCGCATTTAGCAACCGTCCAACCTATATGCAGGTACTAACAAATCTTCCCAGAAATCCCCACGGCCGACTTCCTGCAGTTCTAAAGGTAAGTTTTTAAAGGTTAAACTTACCTTCCTGACAGGCCCCTGGACACTGCTCCCGCCGAAAATCTGAAGGCTGCTTCTCCTGCAAGGTAAGTTTTCAAGTTTAACTTACCTTCCCGACAGATCCTTGGCTACTGCTCCCACCGAAACTCTAAAAATTAAGATTGTACACTATATAAAAGTGAATTAAGGCTGTCAAATAAGGCCTGAAAATGTGCAATTTACCCACACCTGATGCAGACAACTTGAAAACATTGAGTATGACATAATATACACATCAGTATATGATGGTGCAGAGACACACACTGACTGACACACTGCAAGACCAATCAACACACACAACACAGCAGCCAATCACCAGTTAGGACACGGTAACTATAAAGCCAGAAGGCACTAGTTTTCCCGCTCATTCGGGATGCAGCCTCTGAGACAGACAGGGCCCGCAGTCAGTAGCACGAACAACTACCATGTGCTAACAGTTTAAACTGGTCAGGTTAGGCATAGGTCTTAAGTCAATCTAACATAGTGTTGACCCACAGTGCAAGTATGTTTAACAGCTCTTAGTTAAATAAAATAGAGTTGTACTATTGCAAGTGTTGGTAGTCTGTCTATGTTACTGCTAAGGTAAACGCAGTCTCCGCAGATCCACAGTACCCAACACATCAGAGTAGAATTCGAGAGTTGTTGCCTAATGCGCAACTGCCGCCCCTCGAACTCCCAGTGCTCACTTGAGTGTCGATTGGTAGTGGGCAGGACTTCTGTCCATCCTTAGGGGCAGGACTTCTGTCCATCCTTGGAAGGAAGTCCACTTGTGAGAGCTGGCAGCCAACTTCAACCTGGCCAGGTGCAGCGCCTCTGTGGTCAGAAGTGGTACTGCAGTGATCTGCTTCGGGCTGTGTCCCATGATCTTTGAAAAGTTAAATCTCGGGGGTCCCCAAGGTTCCTCGACGTCCTTGGGGGTGGGGGAGTAGGAAATTCCCGGAGCGGTTGAGGGAGAGGGGTGATTGCGGCATCAGAGGTAGGCCAGACCGGGAGGGGATCATGAATCCCCAACTCTGAGAGGGCCTTCAGAGTGCAGCACCACTTCTCCCTTCCAGCCGAGATGTAAATGTCACTTTCCCACCCTACCCGCACCAACTAAGTGGCCACTTAAGGATCTTAATAGATGAATGGGCGGGTTACTCAACTGCCAGCAGGATGGAATCTGAAGCCGGACCCACAAGGCGCAGAGCTGCAAGAGGCCATCTGCAGTTGCCTCATTGAAAGTCGGCAGCCTTCCACTAGCCATGCTGCAACCACTGGCTGCATTAGATAGGCAAAGGTGCATGGAAGACAGGCACCAAGGGAATGTAATTTGATTGACTTATGCAGTGTAGCATAGTTGCATTTATAAATCTGGTTTGGAATGTTTATTCTGTGGTCGCTTTTATTTTTGCATTGTGTATAGGGAGTACAGTAGAGGGCTGAGCACACATCCTTGCGGGGCTCCGGTGTTGAGGACTATTGTGGAGGAGGTGCTGTTGCCTTTCCTGACAGATTGCGGTCTGTTGGTGAGGGTCAAGGATCCAGCTGCACAGGGAGGGGCCAAGTCCAAGATTGCGGAGTTTAGTTATTAGTCTTGTTGGGGTAATGGTGTTGAAGGCGGAGCTGTAGTCTATGAACAGCAGTCTCACATAGGTGTCCTTGTTGAGGTGTTTGAGTGTTGATTGTAGAGCCAGGGAGATAGCATCTGCTGTGGATCGGTTGTGGTGATACGCAAACTGCAGTGGATCGAGACCATCTTGGAGGCTGGCAGTGATTCGTCTCATGACTAGCCGCTCGAAGCATTTCAGACCAGCTGGCGGGCATATTCGCAGATATCTTCACCACCTCACTCCTCTGCTTTGAGGTCCTTCCTTCAAGAAGTAATACCAGTACCAAAGAACAAGGTAGCCTGCCTCAATGACTACCGATCGGTGGCCCTAACATCTGTTATAATGAAATGCTTCGAGCCTCTTGAATGTTTGGCCTCTTGTTCTGCACTGTAACCAATCACTGTTTGTCGATGTACCAATGTTCTCTGTTGATTATCCTTTTGTCTACTATGTACGTACTGTGTACGTTCCCTCGGCCACAAAAAAATACTTTTCACTGTACTTCGGTACATGTGACAATAAATCAAATCAAATCAGATCAAAGATGCATACTGACTTCCCCTGCTTCCCCTTGGCAAGAGAGAATGAAATGCATTCAACTCTCCCTCAAGATATAGAGCCTCAGTGGCCTGCGATAACTATGGTAAGTAAACTGGGAGTCTTGCAAGTATCTCCAGTTTCAGCCCGAAGAGAGACAGATGCATAAAACATCTTGACCGTGGTCACCTTAATAATCACTGAGGCTGCAGTTCTGGTAGGTCCAGTAGGTCCTCAGTGAACTAGACAAATTTAACACATCTCACCTCGCTGAAGTTCAGCGAGAAGAATATCTTCCCATAAAAGCTAAACAGACATGGCCTCCTCCTGAAAGCAAACCACCCCCCCCCCCCCCCCCCACCGCTCTCCCCACACTGCCCCCCAACCTCTTCCAGCAGCTTTTTCTATTCTATGTCCCCTCTTCTCATTCTCCCAGTATTATTGTGGGCAAAAGAAGGTGCAAGCTACTGCATGTGTGTCTGGTAGCAAATGGTCTGAGCTAAACCCTTGAAATAAGAACCAAAGCCTTCGAAACTCTGCACCAATCCATGTGGACTCAAAGACCTCTAAAAAAGTCTTAGACTTCAACATTTTCAGCAAGAATAAAGAAAGATCAAACAGTCACTTGGTAGTAGAGAACTGTACAGCTGAAAAGAGACATGTTGCTGAAGCTTTTCAAAGTCAAGCTTTGGCAACACCACTCTCTTTTCAGCAATATTCTGGGAATCAGTCAGCAAAAGAATGTAAGTATTCAGTGATCCCTTTAAATAGGACAGAGAGCTGGTTCTTTACACAGAGCATTGTGAATCGTTGGAATTCTCTACTGTTATGGGCCAGGGTTTAGAGAACCCCAAAGTGTATCTTGGAGTCCACCTGACCCACAACTTTTCATAGATTGTGGTTTGTGGAGCACACGGCCCACTCTACAGGTGTGGTACAGCAGAAATGGAGAAGTACTCTTATAAAGCAAAACAATGTTTATTCTGTGAACTCAAGTTAACCTTTTTAAAACATACAGTGAACATCTTAGCAACCATTAATTCAAATACAACCCCCAAAGAATACAATACTAAGTAATCCTTGAGCTGTCCTTTTAACTCCATAAGACTTTTTTAAAAATGTAAACAGAAACACATCTGGTTAAAGTCACTACTGAGAGCAGTTATTAGTTTAAATCACCAAAGGATCGATTTACAGTTTTTAGATTACAGAGAGAGAGACTAATACCCCTTCTGGCTGTGACCGCAATTATCCAGGTCTGGAAACGAAACTAAAAGACACACTGCAGCAACCAGCCTAAAACAAAAGTAAGAAGCTGAAAGACAGCCCAGCTCCACCCACACTCTGACATCACTGATAAACACCCATTTCTTAAAGGTATATTTCTTAAACACCCATTTCTTAAAGGTACTCTCACATGACACCTCCCCCCAAGAAAAGAAAATAAACCATCAACTTCAAGATGGTTTCATTTTTCACCTTTTCACTATCCTTTAAGAAATGCACTCAGTAAATATACTTTCTTGCTTCAAAAAACAACACACGCAAACAGGTATAATAATATACTCCATCTTTTTTTCCGTTCTTCATCCTCTAACTGAAATTCTTCTCGATTGACAGTCTCTTTGAACAAGAAGATCTCTACACGATCCATCCATTTCTCTATGCCTCGGTATTTTGCTTTAAAGTCAGATGCTTTAGTTCAATCTGATCGCGGAGTCCCTTGTAATTCTCCAACACAGGAGCATTGATTATCACAGCTTTCAGGCAGTCAAATGCCTGTTGAAAGTCCACTGTCCACTGAAATTTTCGATGTTTCTTCAGCAAGCCCATCAGTGAAGCCATCACGCCACAAAATCTTTTCACAAATGTTCGATCAAATCCACTCATGCCAAGAAATTGCATTATTTCCTGTTGTGTTGAGGGTATTGGAAACTCCTCAGTAACTGTTGGATTCACATCCCCTGTGACCATTCGGCCCTGTCCGATTGTATGGCCAAGGAAAGTGACTTGGGCTTTTCCAAATTCACTGTTGGCTAGGTTTATCACCAAACCCGCCTCCTGAAGTCGATCGAGTACATCCATCAGATGTTTTAAATGTTCTTTCCATGTCTGGCTGAAAATTACCAGATCGTCGATGTATACCGCACAATTAGGTAATCCTGAAACAACTTTGTTAATTAACCATTGAAATGTGGCTGGGGCGTTTTTCATGCCAAATGGCATAACTTTGAATTGGTATATACCGTCTGGAGTCACAAAAGCTGAAATCTCCTTCGCCCTTTCGGATAAAGATACCTGCCAGTAACCTTTAAGTAAATCCAGTTGAAATGAAAATCGCTTACTCTCACAAGTTGGCTTCAAATGAAGTTACTGTGAAAATCACCACATTCCGGCACCTGTTCGGGGAGGCTGGTATGGGAATTGAACCGTGTTGCTGGCCTGCTTTGGTCTGCCAAAAAAGCCAGCTATTTAGCCCTGTGCTAAACCAGCCCAGTTTGTAAATAAAAGCTGATTGTCCCACTTTCTCAATGCAATCCTCCAAATGTGGGCTAGGATAAGAGTCCATTCTTATAACTGCATTAACCTTTCTATCATCCTCACACAACCGTTGGGTGCCATTTGGTTTAGGTACCATCACTATGGGTGAGCTCCATTGGCTGAAACCCACTTCATTCATGCCATTTTTAAGCATACTCTTTGTTAACCAGTGCCAATTTTAAAGGGTTAAGTCTGTATGGATGTTGTTTGATTGGAGCAGCATTTCCCACATCTGTATCATGTATATCCATTTTAGTACTTCCCAATTTATATCTAAAAACTTGCGCACGTGATATCACTAACTTTCAGGTCAGTCCGTTTTTCCTCTGGAAGGTAACTCAACAATTTATCCCAATTTTAAGAACATCCTCGTTTTCTAATTTAATTTGAGGTATGTCAAATTCATAGTCATCTGGATTTGGTTCGTCACTTTGAGTTAGAATCAATAAAACGTCTTCCTTTTTCTCTCCTTCCCTTTCAAAGTACCTTTTAAGCATATTCACATGACACACTTGGTGAGTTTTCCTTCTATCTGGCGTTCTTACCACATAATTCACCTCACTTAATTTCCTTTCAATCTGATAAGGGCCACAAAATCTTGCTTTTAAAGGTTCACATACCACTGGTAATAATACTAAAACTTTATCTCCACAGGCAAAACAACGAACTTTGGATTTCTTGTCTACCACCCATTTCATCACATTTTGTGCAACTTTTAAATGTTGTCTAGCTAATTCACCTGCTCTATTTAATCGTTCCCTAAAATTTGACATGTAATCCAATAATGTAAGTTACAATTTCCCACTCACCAATTTTTCCTGAATCAATTTAAGTGGTCCTCTTACCTCATGACCAAAAATTAGTTCAAAAGGACTACATTTGGTTGTCTCATTAGGTGCATCCCTATTTGCAAACAGTACAAATGGAATTCCTTTATCCCAATCCTCTGGATAATCGTGACAATAAGCCCTCAACGTTGACTTTAATGTCTGATGCCACCTTTCTAATGCTCCTTGCTATTCTGGATGGTACACAGTTGATTTACATTGTTTTATTCCTAAGTTATCCATAACTTATTTGAATAACCTGGAGATAACATTTGATCCTTGATCCGATTGTATTTCTGTGGGTAGTCCATATCTGGTAAAAAAATTTAACTGACACCTGCACAATATCTTTAGCTGTAATACTACATACTGGAATGGACGTGGTTGCAGGGGGTTCAGGACTGGCAGTTAAACATCCAGGGATTTACAACCTATCGAAAAGACAGAGAGGTGGGTAGAGGGGGCGGGGTTGCCTTGTTAATTAGAAATGAAATTAAATTATCTTTGGGGTCGGGGTAGAACCGGGGGTACAGGAGGCTAGGGAGGCCGGAATACTGGCCTTTGCGTCCCTAGTGGCTCGACGAAGGATATTAATTCAATGGAAGGACGCGAGGCCTCCAAGCGTTGAAACTTGGATTAACGATATGGCTAGCTATATTCAGCTAGAAAGGATCAAATTTGCCCTGAGAGGGTCGGTACAGGGATTCTCCAGGCGGTGGCAACCTTTCCTTGACTTTTTAGATCAGAGATAGACGTTCGGGGTCGTGGCAGCAGCAACCCGGGGGGGGGGGGGGGGGGGAGGGGGGGGGGAGGGAGGGAGGGGGGGGGGGAGGGGGAGGGGAGGGGGGGGCAGCAAGGGTCGTGGGGGGACATGCACGACTGTAACGCGGGCAAGTCTGCTCGCTGCTCATGTCTGAAACTGTAGGCTGCCTTGTTTGTTAAGGTTGCCTGGGGGGGGGGGGGGGGGGGGGAGGACTGGTGCGCGCGAGAGGGCGGGCGAGGGAGGGACATTTGCCTAGAGGGATTGTGTTGTAAATAATTTAAAAATTAGTAGGGGTAAATGTTTGTATGGAAAAACTCTTTCAATAAAAATTATTTAAAAAAAAAAAGAAATGAAATTAAATCAATAGCACTAAACGACATAGGGTCAGACGATGTGGAGTCTGTGTGGGTAGAGTTGAGGAACCACAAAGGCAAAAAAACCATAATGGGAGTTATGTACAGGCCTCCTGACAGTGGTCAGGACCAGGGGCACAAAATGCACCACGAAATAGAAAGGGCATGTCAGAAAGGCAAGGTCACAGTGATCATGGGGGACTTCAATATGCAGGTGGACTGGGTAAATAATGTTGCCAGTGGACCCAAAGAAAGGGAATTCATTGAATGTTTACAGGATGGCTTTTTGGAACAGCTTGTGATGGAGCCCACGAGGGAACAGGCTATTCTGGACTTAGTGTTATGTAATGAGCCAGAATTGATAAAAGATCTTAAAGTAAGGGAACACTTAGGAAGCAGTGATCATAATATGGTAGAATTCAGTCTGCAATTTGAAAGAAGGAAGGTAGAATCAGATGTAACGGTTTTACAGTTAAATAAAGGTAATTACAGGCGCATGAGGGAGGAACTGACGAAAATCGACAGGAAGCAGAGCCTAGTGGGAAAGACAGTAGAACAGCAATGGCAGGAGTTTCTGGGAGTAATTGAGGACACAGTGCAGAGGTTCATCCCAAAGAAAAGAAAGGTTATCAGAGGGAGGATTAGGCAGCCATGGCTGACAAAGGAAGTCAGGGAATGCATCAAGGCAAAAGAGAGAGCCTATAATGTGGCAAAGAGTAGTGGGAAGTCAGAAGATTGGGAAGGCTACAAAAACAAACAGAGGATAACAAAGAGAGAAATAAGGAAGGAGAGGATCAAATATGAAGGTAGGCTAGCCAGTAACATTAGGAATGATAGTAAAAGTTTCTTTAAATACATTAAAAACAAACGGGAGGCAAAAGTAGACATTGGGCCGTTCCAAAATGACGCTGGTAATCTAGTGATGAGAGACAAGGAAATAGCTGAGGAACTTAATAAGTACTTTGCGTCAGTCTTCACAGTAGAAGACATGAGTAATATCCCAACAATTCAGGAAAGTCAGGGGGCAGAGTTGAATATGGTTGCCATCACAAAGGAGAAGGTGCTAGAGAAACTAAAAGGTCTGAAAATTGATAAATCTCCGGGCCCAGATGGGCTACATCTTAGAGTTCTAAAGGAGATAGCTGAAGAAATAGTGGAGGCGTTAGTTATGATCTTTCAAAAGTCACTGGAATCAGGGAAAGTCCCAGAGGATTGGAAAATCGCTGTTGTAACCCCCCTGTTCAAGAAGGGAACAAGAAAAAAGATGGAAAATTATAGGCCAATTAGCCTAACCTCGGTTGTTGGCAAAATTCTAGAATCCATCGTTAAGGATGAGATTTCTAAATTCTTGGAAGTGCAGGGTCGGATTAGGACAAGTCAGCATGGATTTAGAAGGGGGAGGTCGTGCCTGACAAACCTGTTAGAGTTCTTTGAAGAGATAACAAATAGGTTAGACCAAGGAGAGCCAATGGATGTTATCTATCTTGACTTCCAAAAGGCCTTTGACAAGGTGCCTCACGGGAGACTGCTGAGTAAAATAAGGGCCCATGGTATTCGAGGCAAGGTACTAACATGGATTGACGATTGGCTGTCAGACAGAAGGCAGAGAGTTGGGATAAAAGGTTCTTTTTCGGAATGGCAACCGGTGACAAGTGGTGTCCCGCAGGGTTCAGTGTTGGGGCCACAGCTGTTCTCTTTATATATTAACGATCTAGATGACGGGACTGGGGGCATTCTGGCCAAGTTTGCCGATGATACAAAGATAGGTGGAGGGGCAGGTAGTATTGAGGAGGTGGGGAGGCTGCAGAAAGATTTAGACAGTTTAGGAGAATGGTCCAAGAAGTGGCTGATGAAATTCAACGTGGGCAAGTGCGAGGTCTTGCACTTTGGAAAAAAGAATAGAGGCATGGACTATTTTCTAAACGGTGACAAAATTCATAATGCTAAAGTGCAAAGGGACTTGGGAGTCCTAGTCCAGGATTCTCTAAAGGTAAACTTGCAGGTTGAGTCCATAATTAAGAAAGCAAATGTAATGTTGTCATTTATCTCAAGAGGCTTGGAATATAAAAGCAGGGATGTACTTCTGAGGCTTTATAAAGCACTAGTTAGGCCCCATTTAGAATACTGTGAGCAATTTTGGGCCCCACACCTCAGGAAGGACATACTGGCACTGGAGCGGGTCCAGCGGAGATTCACACGGATGATCCCAGGAATGGTAGGCCTAACATACGATGAACGTCTGAGGATCGTGGGATTATATTCATTGGAGCTTAGGAGGTTGAGGGGAGATCTAATAGAAACTTACAAGATAATGAATGGCTTGGATAGGATGGACATAGGGAAGTTGTTTCCATTAGCAGGGGAGACTAGGACGCGGGGGCACAGCCTTAGAATAAAAGGGAGTCACTTTAGAACAGAGATGAGGAGAAATTCCTTCAGCCAGAGAGTGGTAGGTCTGTGGAATTCATTGCAACAGAGGGCGGTGGAGGCCGGGACGTTGAGTGTCTTTAAGACAGAAATTGATAAATTCTTGATTTCTCAAGGAATTAAGGGCTATGGGGAGAGAGCGGGTAAATGGAGTTGAAATCAACCATGATTGAATGGTGGAGTGGACTCGATGGGCCGAATGGCCTTACTTCCGCTCCTATGTCTTATGGTCTTATAGTCTTATGGACTCTGGAAACCTAGTAGACACATCCATTATAATCAAAAGATATTGATTCCCAATTTTTGTTTTAGGAAGCGGTCATACGCAATCAATTAGGACCCTTGTAAAAGGTTCCTCAAATGCTGGAATGGGTATGAAGGGTGCTGGTTTTATCACAGCTTGAGGTTTCCATATCACTTGACATGTGTGACATGATTGACAAAATGTAACTACATCTTTATGTAGTCCAGGCCAATAAAAATGTTTCTGGATTTTAGCTTGAGTTTTCCTTATTCCCAAATGACCTCCCACTGGTACCTCATGTGCAACGCGCAACACCACCTTTCTATACCCTACCGGCAATGCTACATGATGAACTTCTGCCCACTTTTTATCTACCCGCATATATAAAGGTCTCCATTTTCTCATCAAGACATCACTTTTACGGTAATAACACTCTGATATACATGCAGATTCCTCTTCTGTGTATGTTTTCTGATACATCCGTTTTATTTCTACATCTTTCTGTTGTAACTCCGCCAATTTTCCTGAACTAAAAATATCTGCCTCATCCTCCACCTGTTCTTGCTTGTTTTCAACCATCTGATCAAAAATTGTTTCTGATAATTGCACTTCAACTTCATCTTCACTCTTTGATTTCTCCTCTTGTCTTAACCTGTGACTTTGTGACCTTGTTACTACACAATGCAGAAAAATCCCAGGATATTTGTCCTTCAACACTTCAGTTCTCTGATTTGGCACTGGCTTAACAACCACAGTAGACATCATTCCCACCTGCGATCCAGCTATTTCAGTACCTAAGATAAACTGTATTCCTGGACAAGATAGTTTCTCTATTACTCCTACTACCACTTCACCACTCTTCACTGGACTTTCCAACCTTATCTTATATAATGGAACACTACTCCTTCTACCCTGAAATCCACATATTACCACCTTTTCTGGCAATATTCTTCCCAAACTATATAACTCCTCATCTCTTACCATTAAAGATTGACTAGCTCCCGTATCTTTTAAAATTGTGACTTCTTTACCCGCTCCTTCTGATACACATGAGTAAACTTTACCCATACAAGAAATTCTTTGAAGAGATCTGGGGCCTTCTAATCAATCACCTCTTGATCAGGCTATATAATCATTTGCACCTCCTGCGCTTCACTTGGGCTTTCTTTTCCCACTTTAACAAACCCCACTGTCTTATTCTGTTTTACCACATCAGCCTTCCCAGTGCTTTTCTTCAACCACCAATACTGTGACATTTACATGGTCTAGTTTATTACAGTGAAAACATTTGAAACATTTCATTTTTTTTCCACCATCCTGGATTTCTTTTTTAGTCTGAGGTACACTCTCTTTATTATCTCCCATCAGATCACCTTTACCTTTCCACTTGCGTATTTCTCATGTCCCCAGTTTGTATCCCTCACAGGCTGAAACTGATGTTGGAAACCAAGCTTTCTTTATGAACTAATTCATAATCATCTGCCATTTCTGCTGCTAACCTTACAGTTTTAACCCTCTGCTCGTCCACATGAGTTCTCACCACATCAGGAATTGAATTTCTAAACTCCTCCAATAGTATAATTTCTCTGAGAGCTTCGTACATCTGATCTATTTTCAAACCCTTATCCACCTATCAAAATTACTTTGTTTGAGCCTTTCAAACTCCATGTATGTTTGACCAAATTCTTTCCTTAAATTTGTAAACCTTTGTCTGTAGGCTTCAGGCACTAGTTCAGATGCACCCAAGATGGATTTTTTTCACCTCCTCATACGCCCCACATACCTCCTCTGGTCATGATGCAAACACTTCACTAGCTCTACCTACCAGCTTTGTTTGAATCAGTAATACCCACATGTCTTGTGGCCATTTTATTTGTTTAGCTACCTTCTCAAATGAAATGAAAAAGGCTTCTATCTCCTTCTCGTCAAACTCTGGCAATGCTTGGACATATTTAAATAGATCCCCACCAAGCCTCCGAATTTGATGCTCTTTCTCACTATCCTCATCACTATCATCCAACTGTACGTTTCCCTTTACGTCTGCCAATTTTAACTGACTGTCATGTTTCATGGCCTTTTTCTGAAGTTCAAACTCTCGCGCTTTATCTTTTTCTCTGATCTATAGCTCCCTTTCTCTTTCTTTCTGTTCTGCTAGAGCTATTCTTTCTTTTCTCCTTTCTTCTCTCTCGTTTTCGTTTTCCTCTCTCTCTCTTTCTCTTTCTTTTTCCGCTCTCTCTTTCTTTTTCTTTTTCCGTTTTCTCTCTTTCTTTTTAATCTCTTTTGTATTCAAGCTGCTTTATTTCCTTCTCATGCTCCTTTTGTTTAATTTGTAACAAAATTTTTGCCATTTCCAATGAGTCAAACTGTATCTCAGGCAACTTTAAATGCTTAGCCACCGCCATAATTACCTCACCTTTTCACATTTTGTCAGGTAATGTTAACTGCAATGTTTTTTCCAAATTTAACAGTCTGCTTTTAGTCTCTGTCCGTAAGGTACTGCGTGTGACCGCCTCCACACCCAAAACCCTCAGAGCCTCTGAAAGAGCCATTGTCCACAACACACTCCCTACTTAAACAAAAATACCACACCTGAAAAGCAACCACAATGAGCTCACCCCTCACTGTCTTCAAATTCACTAAGCCAATCCAATAGATAGACTTTTATCCCGGATGAGCTCCTAATTTGTTATGGGCCAGAGTTTAGAGAACCCCAAAGTGTATCATGGAGTTCACCTGTCCCACAACTTTTAATAGATTATGGGTTGGGCAGCACATGGCCCACTCTGTAGGTGTGGTACAGCAGAAATGAAAAAGTATTTTTTAAAGCAAAACAATGTTTATTCTATGAACTCAAGTTTGCCTTTTTAAAACATACAGCAAACATCTTAGCAACCATTGATTCAAATACAACCCCTAAAGAATACAACACTAACTTATGAGGGAGGAAGGGTCCCAGACAGAGGAACTGAAACTTAAATGGGAGGAGGAGATAGGCGGGGAAATGGAGGATGGGCTGTGGGCAGAGGCCCTGAGTAGGGTAAACTCGACCGCGACATGTGCTAGGCTCGGACTGATCCAATTTAAGGTCGTTCACCGGGCCCATATGACGGTGGCTCGGATGAGCAAATTTTTCGGGATAGAGGACAAATGCGCTAGGTGCGCGGAAGGACCAGCGAACCATGTTCACATGTTTTGGGCATGCCCTGAGCTGAGGGGGTACTGGGAGGGATTTGCGGGGGTCATGTCCCAGGTGCTAAAAACAAGGGTGGTGATGAGTCCAGGGGTGGCAATTTTTGGGGTTTCGGAAGACCCGGGCGTCCAGGGGGAGAAAGAGGCCGATGTGCTGGCCTTTGCTTCCCTGATAGCCCGGCGACGAATATTATTGGCGTGGAGGGACTCAAAGCCCCCGAAGACGGAGTGGTGGCTTGCGGACATGTCGAGTTTCCTGGGGATGGAAAAAATTAAGTTCGCCTTGAGGGGATCTGTGCAGGGGTTCACCCGGAGGTGGCAACCATTTATTGACTTCTTTGCGGGAGAGTGAGCGTCAGCAGGGGGGTGGGGGGAGGGGGGTGGGGGGTAGAGTAGAGTAGGAGGGAAAATATGGCGGGTAGTACCGGTGGGAGGGGAGCGGGCTTGTGCAATATGTTACGATGGAAGTATTGAAAGTACATGGATGTTTGCACATTTTTGCCTTTTTTGGTTCCTTTCTGATGATGTCTGTAACTGTTTATAAAGCCAAAAACTACCTCAATAAAATTGTTTATTAAAAAAAAAGAATACAACACTAAATAATCCTTACACTGCCCTTTTTGCATCCATAAGACTTCAAAAAAAACTTTAAACAGAAGTTCATCAGGTTAAAGTCACTACTGAGAGCAGTTATTAGTTTTAAATCACCAAAGGATCGATTTACAGTTTCTAGATTACAGAGAGACTGATACCCCTTCTGGCTGGGACTGCAGCTAACCAGCTCTGAAAAACAAAACTAAAACACAACCCTTTAGCAAACGGTCTAAAACGAAAGTAAGAAGCTGACAGACAGCCCAGCTCCACCCACACTCTGACATCACTAATGAACACCCATTTCTTAAAGGTACATTTCTTAAACACCCATTTCTTAAAGGTACTCTCACATGACACTATCCCAGAGGGCTGTGGAAGCTCAGTGTTTGAGATTGATCGATTTCTGATTAACAGTAACATAAAGGGCTACGTGGATATCCAATAGGGAAAAACTCTTCAGGCCAAAAACTCCCAGTTTTTATCGGTGTTCCATTTTAATGTATACATGACTAATTAGATCAGTATTCTTATTTCCCCATTTTGACTGTTCTTTCCATCTGGGTAGTGTGTATAAAAGGTATTGAAATGAACGATCAGCCATGATCATATTGAATGACGGTACAAGCTCGACGGGCTGAACGGCCTACTCCTGTTCTACGTTCTATCTGCTGCTGAATGCGTGTTGACCTATGCGAGGTTAAGGAAGGGCATTAACTGCAGAATTCAGGTGAAAAATGGTAGCACTTGCACCAATTAGCATTACATGCTGACTGACATCAGAATCTGTATACTTCCAGCGCGACACCCTGCCCCTGTGCTACAGTCTTATCAAAATGGCATCAGGCACAGCCAGCTCCAGAAATGAGTCTGCATGCCACTGATGTTATTTTGGATCCGAAAGGACACCCATAGCCCTATATGACAACATGTTCCAGCCTTCCAAATGGCACTTCCACTATCTGTCACACTTCCTTCTTTGTCATACTTTATACATCGCACTTTGGTCATGGCAGCACTGTTATTATAAAAAGCATGTCCTCTGACTCACACATTGGGAAATCTGATGGCATATTTTTAAAACTGAAGCACTGGTAGCTTTATCAGCCAAGAAACACAACTGACAGTATTTGCTGAGCCAAAGTAGCACCTAAACTATTTAAACATTTGTCTTTATTGTCTGGGAATAATTGAGGTGACATTTTAAAAATATATAGCGAGATTTTAACTTCAAGGTGAATGTTATCAACATATTTTTTCCTAAATTATGCATGAATAAAGAAATAATATAAACATATGGGAAAAGGAATGGAGGATCAGATTCTTAACTGTTTATAATCTACAATTATTTCCTGATCTTCCCACATGCCTTGGTGACTGTCATTCACTCATGTCTTTCCTCAGTTCATTCACTCCCAACACAAAATACATTGTGGTCAACCCAGCATTACAGGCTTCATGCTGTCATCATCATGCTTTCTCAATGACTAGAAATAACTTTATTTTTCTATCGCAGCTTGTTTCTGTTAATCACATATTCCAGTTAGATTGTGATCCATCTACTTAATCTCATGAGAGCACAATTATATTTTCAGTGTAACTGCATTCTGAAAAATAGGGCCCTCCATAAATATGGGAGATAGCTAATTGAGAGACAGTGGTAAGTTTGGATATTACTGAACTTAGAGGAGTTCATTCATTTCTCTTCATTGATGTCATTGCTAAAAATCCAGTTTTGTATTAGTCCATCATACTAAATGGGACCAAAACTTTTAGTGTTGCAGAAGAAGTAATGCTGTATTCATTGAACCCCATCCTGTCTAAATCGGCCAGGGCCTGCCCTGTCTCCAGTGGATGGAGCCCAACATTCCCCTAGTAGCCAAAGTTTGCGCTGCCTACAGTGGCCACCGCCCTCATTGTCAGATTTTGCCTTCTCTCTCTTACTGAAGAATACAACTTCCTAACGGCCTCAAAGCAAAAATAAATACTACCACAAAATAATCATTCTGAACCAAATTTATAAATCAGGGGCGGGATTCTCCCGTACCCGGCGGGGCCGGGGGGTCCCAGCGGGACGGAGTGGCGTGAATCACTCTGGCGTCGGGCCGCACCTTCAGGGGCTAGGCCTGCGTCGGACTGGTTTGCGCCCTGCCGGCTGGCGCGGAAGGCCTTTCACGCTGCGCCAGCCAGGGCCGAAGGAACTCCGCCGGCCAGCTCAGGTCCGCACATGCACGGGAGCGTCAGCAGCTGCTGACGTCATCCCCGCGCATATGCAGTGGGGGGTTCACCTACGCATCGGCCATCATGGAGGCTGACACGGCCAGTATGTAGGAAAAGAGTGCCCCCCCATCGCGGGCCAGGCCACCGTGGGGGCACCCCCCAGGGCCAGATCACCCCGTGCCCCGCCCCAGGACCCCGGAGCCCGCCAGCACCGCCAGGTCCCGCCGGTAAGGGACCTAGTCCAATTTATGCCAGCGGGACCTGCATATTATGAGCTGGACTTCGGCCCATCGGGGGCTGGAGAATCGCTGGGGAGGGAGCGCTGTGAGCGGCTGCCGACTGGCGCTGCGCGATTCCCGCCCCCGCCAATTCCCCAGCGCCGGAGAATTCGGCGGCCGGCCGGCAGGGGCGGGATTCACGCCGCCCCCAGGCAATTCTCTGACCCAGCGGGGGGTCGGAGAATCCTGCCCCGGGTCTGCCGCATTGCATTAAAAATTTCAACTGTTTACCCTTCATGGAGGAGGAGGAGGATAGCTGTTCCCGGTGGCCGTCAAGGTCACCCCAGCCCTGAACTTTTATGCCTCGGGGTCATTCCAGGGCTTGATTGGGGACTTGTACGGCATGTCCTGGCCAACAGACCACGAGTGCATGTGTGAAGTCACAGATGCCCTGTTTTCGGAGCAGCTGACTAAATAAACTTTGACCTGGACCAAGCCTATCAAAATGCTCAGGGAGGAGGAATCTCTGCCATCGCCGGGATGCCTCAGGTCCAGGAGATCATAGATGGCATGTAGCTTTGCACAGTCAGGGATCACCCTTCATTAACAGGAAGGGGTTCCATCCCCTGTACGTTCAACTTGCGACCATCACCTCAAGATCATGCACATGTGTGCATACTTTCCAGAGATTGTGCACGGCAGCTACATCCTGGATTAGTCGGAGATTCCCGGCATCATCGAGAGACTCCACAGGATGACCGGTTGGTCCTTGGAAGTTAAGGGGTCGCAGACCAATGCGGGAGACCCGATATAATGAGGCCAATGTGGACCCTTGTGCTGTCATTGAGCGGTGCATTGGTCTGCTCACAATGCGGTTCCAATGCCTCAATCACTCTGCTGGTGCACTGCAGTACATGGAGGATCGGCGGCTTTGTGGTAGTCTGCTGTGCCCTCCACAACCTGGCACAGCAATGGTGTGAGGTACTGGAGGTGGAGGAGGAGGAACATGCGGCCTCATAAGAGTAGGACAAGCAGAAGAAGCTGAAGGATGAGCCTGGGGAGGACCCGAGGGAGCAGCCAGAGGATGGAGGACAAGTGGCAGCGTGGTCGGAAGGTCTTGAGGGTATGGGAGGCCCTCATCCTCGTACGCTTCTCATATGACATGACTTTGTTTGTCATATAACCCCCTCTCCCATTCGTCCGTCATCTCACCAACTCTCCCCACCTGATACGCCTCTCCCTCCCCCCTGCCTCCCCTTCAACCTTTCCCCCACCCATCCATTCCTCGCACCCCCTGCCCCTCAGCTGCTGTGAGCTGAGCTCTGGTGCTCGTCAATCTATGCTCCACATGTCTCAAGTGTAACGTGCTTTAATGGTGAACAATCACAACCCTAACTGCCCTAGTTCCCAATGTTGCACCCCCCCCCCTTCTCAGTGATTCTCTAACTGCTTAGCCCTCCGTGCTTTGTTGCTATGTCTGGGTGTGTATCCAGGATACACATCAGAGGTGGAGGCAACCTCCTACTTACTGAACCTGTGGCATTTGATGCCCTTGGCAGGTGTCACCTTGAGGGCCCCGGCCAAATTGCCGGTGGTACATGCCTCTCTGTGCCATCCTGTTCCATTCACTAACCCCCGAGACGCGCCAATGTCAGAACGGGGGATTCGAGAGAGCTGGTGACCGTCCTCGTCTCTCTGTAAGGAGGCTATGGGTTGGCCTCCAGTGCTCCCTCCTCCCGGTCAATGGCCGTAGGGCGCAGGGGTTCACCTTGGGATTGAGCTCCAGAGGCCCCTGAGTCATGTGGCTCTGCCAGCCCTGGTAGCTCCCCATTGTCTGCACCATGGTGTCAACACCCTCATTGATGCCCCTTGGTGACCAGGTCATGCTCTGCAGTGCCTCACCAATGTCCACCTGCACCTGGGATACGGTCCTCTGAGACTGAAAATACCCTGGAGTGCCTCAGCAATGCCCACCTGAGAATGGTACATGTTCAGACGTGCCTCAGCAAGGTCTTTCTGAGAAAGGGAAAAGGTCCCCCAGCGAACAAGACATGCAGTTGAGGCCATTGCCTTCACTGACTGAGCAACGCCTCGGAAACCACCTCTCATGATGCAGACATCGTGCTCCAGGCTCTCCACTGCGGACTCCAGCCTAGCAGTGTTGATCTCAGTGCCACACATTTCCTTTCCATCTCCTGCGCCTGTAGGCTTTGGAACTCTTCCAATTGGTTATGGACCCATCTGCAGCTTGTCAATCAAGAAGGTTAATGGATGACGGGAAAGTGGAACTGAGAAGGGTGATTTGTGTAATCCATCATCTTTAATGGTTTCAGTCCTATCACTGGCCACCTTCTCATTCATAGTCACATCAATGATGGAAAGCACCATCTCCTCCATTGGCGTGTGCTCTAGGGTTGTTCGATATCTTACAAAGAGGTCTGGAGGCTTATATGGTTGAACATTGAATGTTCATTAACATCTCAACACAACACAACATACATCTCCAAGATACTGCCATGGATAGTTCCTGTCTCCTTGTCAGCTCTTTCCAGACTCTAGTGAACCATACGTACCTAACCTACTCTACATCATTACATGGGTGATACTATTTCCATAGTCCTACATTAAACCTTTCTCTGCCAAACACCAATATACTACATTAAGGATGTGCAGCTATGTTTGCACCCCACACCCCACAGTTAGATGCTGCTGTCTCCAGTTTTGCACGACATTACCCTTCAAAAGAGGAAGAAGTGTGTCAATGAGCTTGGTTCAATGTGTTTGTGATATGTCTCTCATGGTTAGTAGTTTGTACACAGCTTGTACAGAGTCAAATGTGTGATGGTGAAGTGAAGTTATGAATGAATAGAGATTGATAGAGATTTTTTGTTGATGTGTGGTGGGAGTGTGGCACATCGAGCAGAGTGTGAGGCTAATGAGGCAAGTGAACTCATCTGACCTGACCACTGATGACATAATTGGTCTTGTTGCAACACTGCATCCAGGTCCTCAGAACCAGACTCCTGTCTTTGACTGACACATTTAATCGGACCCACTGCCTTCACAATGTTTGACTGGAGGGTCTCCTGACTCTCTGTGAATAGATGATGACATCCCAGTGCAGCATCTGGAAATCTTGGAGCCTGCTTTCTTCTTTATGGTGCCGTGCTTGTTGAAGTGATAGCATGGTTGTGTTGTAATTCACCGACTGACCACTAGGAGTATCATTAGTATATAAGTGAATGTCAGAGTCAGGTGACCTCAGACTGACTAGGGAGCTGGGAAAGAGGTTGCTTGTGCATGTTCATATTATTATTCATTGTTGTTTGTATATATTTGATCCATGGTTAATGCTAATAAATCTTTTATAGCTTTAGCTACAAGTGTTATTGTAATACAAATCAGGCTATCGGACAAGAACATTACACTTGTAACTTTCCAAATCAACATCACTTTGAAAATGACTTCCAGCACTTGCTCGAGCCAAAATATATCTCCTTTCAAAGAGGCACAGGCTAGTTTTAATTTGTGCTAACCTCTGATGATTCTGTCCCTTGCTCGAATGTGTGCAGCCTCTCAATAGCACCCTTCATGCTATCTGGACCCTACAATCATTTAAATAAGCAGGCAGCACCGAGTTTGCATGCTGTTGCATTAGAAGTAATGGGCATTGTTTAATTACACATCACAATCCCTGCCCTGAGGTTATCAAATTTTGCAACCTTTGTGCCCTGTTCAAAGATGTCCCAAATTGAACCGAATAAACCACCGCAATTGAGGAGGATCTGTGTCATTTTGCTAGTCAATTGCATCAGCTCAAAGTAATTCCTAACAGTGAAGCTATTTTTTAAATTCACAGTTAGGCATAATGCTGACACAGCTATCGTTGAAAGACGAGGGATTGAGGATCATAAAAACATGAAACACAAACCGACAACACTGACAAGCCAATATTTATTATCCACCCCTAGTTGCACTGAGGACATTAAAGAGTCATACTTCGGCCACACCATGTAAAAGTAACAGGTTCCCTTCTCTGAACAACCCAACAGTTTACATGGTCCATTTATTAGTGCTGGCCAGAAATTACCAGATATTTTCAGTTCACTTTCGGAATTTGCAATAGTGGGATGTGAATTCAGGACCTTTGCATTGCCAGGTTAAATTCACAAATATTAATTGGAGAAAACACAATTGTATCTTGTTACAATCTAAACCGCTTTACCTCTTGTTAACAAACCTGGTGGAATCAATAGGCAAAGCATTTAACAGACTGTTACATTTTGAATAGCTGTTCTCTGATTAAAACCCCAAATCAATACAGAATTCATTCCTCCTTTGAAGATTTCTAAATTTATGACATTGTGCTGAGCATTCTTCAACATTTACAATGGCTGATATTTATCAAGTTCAACTGCTGAGTGCAAGCAAAGGGAAAGAGAAAAAGTATGATCGCTGCATACAATTAAAATTAATGCTAAAATATGTAATCATCCTTGTACATTATGGCTGCTTGCTGCATGTGTTCATTACTGTACTAAAGTTTAAAATGTAAAAGGCCAAATGAATACAAGAATGGCCGTTGTCACTGCAGCACTGCCACTGAAATTACATTGACAAAAAATGTCAATATGTTCAATTTTAAATGTGTTTTTATACATTTGCACATATGGTGACTTCTGCCCCATTCCTCTTCAAAATCATCTTTCAATAAAGGCATCACCTGTTCTGGTGATGATTAAAATAAGTAATTTCTCACCATCATTGAAATAAAACCAGATATACATGTGGAAGTAAAAGAAACAAATTCCCTAGACATCCCAGTGATGCATAAACAAATTGCAATTAAGTCTTCATACACTCAGCAGTTGTTCATCATCTGTCTAGTCATACAAATCTCATTTTATTGGCAATAATTTCTCATCAAACCTAATCTGTAAAATTCAACTAAATTTTGCTCTGCAATGATTATTTATCATGCAACTACTTTCCTAGGGTATAAAGCTGAATCTTCCTTTTTACTTCAAATTGGCAATACTATACCACTGCCAGGAAATCACAATTGTCAAGTATCTTATCCTACCCAGATTCTCACAAAGCCGGACCCTCAACCTGATCAAAGCAGAACAAACAGCTGGCAAGGGAAACTCAAATATGTAATCCGTCAGATAAATAACTTAAAACACAACTGTGGATTTAAAACACAATTCAACTTAGCACAGCAAAGCAAGAGAAATGCAACATCTATAACACTCACCAGGATGTATTGGAGAACTCATGGCTCAATGATGATTGAGTACTTCTAAACAGCAGCTTCTTATGCAATGGAACACAGAGGCAAGTGTACGGAGCAGTGTCCACAAAACCAGAAGCTTGGAGACGTGCCCTTTCGGTAATGGATGCATTCAGTACAATAAAAACAAAGAGGACCCTAAAAGGAAAAGGGAAAACAGACCTCATATAAATAAATGTACTTTTCAGAAGATTTTAAAATAAGAATTTATTTCAATACTGCCAACCACCCAACTGTACACCAGTTGAGTTCAAAGACAATTCTTGAAAAAACTCAGTGCAAAGTCACTCCTCGTGATTTAAAGTTTACTACAATTCTACAATGCTTGCTTGTATGTCCAGAGCTACTGAGCTACAATACTATAGTCTTTGAGATTACAATACCTCTTACAAACAATTACAAATACAAAATTCCAATTTCTAACCAAGTGTGCCTATGAGAGATTTGGGAGGTATTTTGTACTCATAAATATATAAAGCTGCACAAATAGAATGATATTTAGCTTTAATTGGAATCTCGGTCACTACAAGATTCTAGAAGAATCCAAGTGAGATCACCCACTTCCTCTATGAAAATCACATTTAAGTAGATTGGTTAGCCTTTTCTTGCTGTATTTTTAAATTAGCTTATCAGAATAGCCCAGTGTGTGGTTAGGTCAAGCAATAAAGACACTAATAATTATCCTTTAAATCTGTTATAGACATGCTCAAAAAAGTCAATGTTAATTCCCAGTGAGTTGTGGGGGAATTAAGACAGGAAAGTGGACTTTGTTGGACCAACCACAATCTTATTAAATGTGGAGCAGGCTCGATGGACTGAATGGTCCGCTCCTGGTCCTATTTCTTATGGTCTTAGAATTTATTAAAAGTCTTGGGCTATTAGCCAAAGGTCAGGTGTGGGCCAGTTAGAATCCTATTTGCACTGCATGACGTCTGACTTGCAGGAACTTTAACTCATCCTTTTAACACATACATGCATGCATGGACAGACTTGTCTCCCAGAGGTTACGGGTAAAAGTTTGACTGCCCTAGTTTTGGGTACAAAGGCCAATTGCCTTTGAGGTAGACAGCACGTAAATTCTATGCTGTCCCCTCATCTTGACCACAGTTGCACAGGGCTGACCATCTCCCATGCGGTTGGTGGGCTGGCCGCACAATGGGGGTGGATAAACAATATCAGAGGCAAGACATGTCGTTGAGCGAATCTCTCAAAGGCAGCCTTATCCATATAAAGCAAAACTGCAGCACTGAGAAAAGGATTGAGTTTAGGAGAGAGAAAAATGGCAGAAGTGTACAATGCGCAAGGGAAAGTGTTCCCAGATTTTCTGTTGCTGCCTTGGAGGCATGAGTTATGTGGGTGGGGTCCAGAAGGAAGGCCATATTTCCCCAGGGACCTCGTGTGGTGACCTCTGAAGGGAGAAAACATAGTCAGAGAGGTAAATACTTGAAATGTGTCCCTGAGGTCATGGCTGCAGCACAGCAAAATGTTTAACAACCCCACATAGGTTTCTTATAAATTCATTTACGGGATGTGGGTGACGCTGTTTAGGCCAGCATTTATTGTTCATCAGAAGGCGGTGTGTTGCCTTCTTGAACCGCTGCAGTCCTTGAGGTGTAAGTATACTCACTGTGCTGTTAAGGAGGGAGTTCCAGGATGTTGCCCCAGTGACTGTGATGGAACGGTAATATATTTCCATGTCAGGGTGGTGAGTGACTTGGAGGGGAACCTCCATGTGGTGGGGTTCCCAGGTATATGCTGCTCTTGTCCTTCTAGATGGCAGTGGTTGTGGGTTTGGAAGGTTCTGTCTCAGGAACCTTAGTGAGTTAATGCAGTGCATCCTGTTGGTACACATGGCTGCCACTGTTCGTAGGTGGTGGAGAGTTTGAATGTTTGTGGAAGGAGGAGCAATCAAATGGGCTGCTTTGTCCTGGATGGTGTTGAGCTTCTTAAGTGCTGTTGGAGCAGCACTCATCCAGGCAAGTAGAGTATTCCATTACACTCCTGACTTGTGCCTTATGTAGATGGTGGACAGGCTTTGGGGGGATTCAGGAGGTGAGTTACTCGCCGTAGGATTCCTAGTCTTTGAACTGCCCTGGTAGCCACAGTATTAATACGGCTAGTCCAGTTCAGTTTCTGATCAATGGTAACCCCCAGGATGTTGATTTGGGGTAATCAGTGATGGTAGTGCCATTGAATGTCATGGGGCAATGGTTGGATCTTCTCTTGTTGGAGATGGTCATTGCCTGGCACTTGTGTGGCGCAAATATAACTTGTCACTTGTCAGCCCATGCCTGGATATTGTCCAGGTCTTGCTGCATTTGGATATGGACTATTTCATTACCTGAGGGTGGTCAGGGTCAGCAAATTCATCCACAAGGAGAATGTCCTATCCACCACACCTCCCACACCTCCAACCTCTCATGCCACTCAATGCACCACATACCATCACTTACCCAGCAGCACTCACTGGCATCCCACACACATGCCTAACGTTCACATACGCCATCTCACTATCACACAACTTCCAATGCTGTAACCTCACCTTGGCTCTCACATACTTCATATTCATCCATGGAAGGCACATCAGCCAAATGCAGTGCAAAAGAAGCCCTGACATTCTGCATTCTGCCTTCTCGCAGATAGAAGAGAGTGGTCTGCAATATCATGGCGACCCAGTGAACAGGGAGGGGTCTGGCATGACTGCATCCCCTCTGCCATGTTGATGAAACCTTTGAACCATGGGTTGTGGCAGCAACGGATGCTGGTATTAGGTGCCATGAAGACAATGAGGATGATGGTAAGTGATCTTATGCCCCTTCTCAACTCCTTACTCGTCCTCATCCTGGGTCCAGGTGTCAAATGGAAACTGCAGGTAGTGTAATCATGGACCTCAGACTTTCCCTCTTCACCCCCTTTCCATACCCTAACCCTGCCCTTCTGCTCTTCTTTGTTTTGGGATTTCAGCCAAATTTATGAATCATACATGCCATATTTCATTAAAAAGTCAAGTAATCAACCTTATGCATTCCTTTGTGTGTGTATCCTGTGTGTCCCAGTGCTTCAGTGCAATGCTATCCCAGTGGCTACAGCATGGCTAGTGGAAGGCTGCTTTTTCACAGAGGGAGACTGCAGATGGCCTTTCAGGATGACCTTGAACAGCTCTTGTCCCAGAATATCCAGGAATGTCCAACCTGGGAACCAGGGAGTTGAGCTGTCTGACTGACAGACATCAGGAAGAACACTAGTAGAGTGTCAATGATGAGTGGGTGCATGCTGTTATCCTGAGAGAGGACTGGAGGTTCATGCTCTGTGGTGTCATTGCCACTTACCCAAGGTTGCAGCAATCTTAGCAGACCATTGAAAGAAACATTCCCTGACTGCTGTGTCACTCGACAAAGAATGGGCTCCAAGCTCTGCACAAAGCCCTGTGCCAATTTAGTGCCAGATGCCTCCAAGCTCCTTCGCATTGACTGCAGGTTTGCTGACAGACTGCCAATGCACCACGTATTTCATTGTGCATATTCATCAGCCTTTCTCCAAGGCCACCCCATCAAAGTGTTATCTACGTCCTCTGCAGCAGAACTTGTGTGCAACCTCGGCCTATGGCAAATTCGCATTTGTGCCACGCTTGTCCACAATCCCGGTTGAGGTCAATTATTGTCTTGTTGTTTGACTAAGTGAAGATCCTGTGCGGGATTCTCCGTTTCCGAGACTAAGTGTTGATGTTGACGCAGAATTTGTGGAGTTCCATGACAGCAAAACTGGCGGCGCACCTGGACTGGTTCCACTACTGTTAAGGGACCAGAACCAGAGCCACGTGGAACACAATCGATTCCAATGAGAAGCGGTGCAGGAATTTGCGATTTACACTCAGGAGGCTGACAAGCTGCAGCCACACATACACACTTCACTCCCGAGGCACGCCATTCCAGCCAACATGATGGCCCCAAGATTCGCCAATGCTGACTGGACATCCTCCTGGATGTGGTGGAGGAGAGTCATAGAGCCATAGATGTTTGCAGCATTGAAACAGGCCCATCGGCCCAGCTGGTCCATGCCGCTCAGTTTCTATCACTAAGCTTGTCCCACTTGCCTGCATTTGGCCCATACCCCTCTATACCCACCCTGCCCATGTAACTATCTAACAGCTTTTTAAAGGACAAAATTGTACCCGGCTCTACCACTGCCTCTGGCAACCCATTCCAGATGCTCACCACCCTGTGTGTGAAGACATTTCCCCTCTGGTCTCCTTTGTATCTCTCTCCTCTCACCTTAAACCTCTGCCCTCTAGTTCTAGACTCCTCTACCTTTGGGTAAAGATGTCGACTATCTACCTTTCGATGCTCCTCATTACTTTATAGACCTCCATAAGATCACCCCTAAGCCTCCGACGTTCCAGGGAAAAAAGTCCCAGCATATCCAGCCTCTCCTTATAACTCAGACCATCAAGTCCTGGTAGCATCCTCGTAAATCTCTTCTGCACTCTTTCTAGTTTAACAATATCCTTCCTATAATAGGGTGACCAGAACTGAACACAGTATTCCATGTGTGGTCTTACCAATGTCTTGTACAACTTCAACAAGACGTCCCAACTCCTATATTCAATAATCTGACCAATAAAACCTCGCAGGCTGAATGCCTTCTTCGCCACCCTGTCCAATTGTGACTCCACCTTCAAGGACCTATCAACCTGCATTCCTAGATCTCTTTATTCTGTAACCGTCACCAACCTCCTACCATAACTAAATACATCCTGCCCTGGTTTGATCTATCAAAATGCATCACCTCACATTTATCCAAATTAAACTCCATCTGCCATTCATCGGCCCACTGTCCCAATTGGTCAAGATCCTGTTGCAATCTTATATAACCTTCTTCAATCTCCACTATGCCACCTGTAGTGATGTGCATCACTGTAAATACACAAGGGGTTAATGTAAATGCATGTAGACTAGCTAGTGGACTTACACGAATGATTTGGACTTATTGTTTCATCACTGTTCTCATGACTTGTATATACCTTAACTTATCTACCTGTTTTGTGTTCAATTGCCTTAGTGTACAGAAAATATGCAACATATAAAAAAGGGGGATGTGGTGATGTGCATCACTGTAAATACACAAGGGGTTAATGTAAATACATGTAGACTAGCGAGACACTAGAGGGAGCACCAGAGACATCACACACACACACTCAACCAATAGATCAGTTAGATAGGACACGACCAATGGGCATTCACGATACACACAGAGTTGACACGACCACAGGAGGGCATTACACCAACTCATATATAAAGGACACCACAAACATGATCTGCCTCTTTCCAGTGGAGACAGCCAGTGAGTAGGGACACAGGGTTGATTTGATATCACACCCACCATGTGGATTGTAGCAGACTGGTTAGTCAGTCTGGGTAGCTATAGTAGGATTAACAGTAGTGTCGAACCTCAGTAATAGAAGTGTAAATAGTTTAATAAACGTGTTGAAGTTATCTCCACATCTGAACCTTCCTTTGTCAAGTGAACCACAAGGAAGCCGCTTATACTACACCTAGAGCATAACAAGACACCACCAATCTTGGTGTCATCTGCAAACTTACTAACCATGCCTCCTACATTTTCATCCAAATCATTTGTATACAACAAATAACAGTGGACCCAGCACCGATCCCTGAGGCACATCGCTGGTCACAGGCCTCCGTTTTAAAACAACCCTCCACAACCACCCTTTGGTTTGTTCACTAAGTCAATTTTGTATCCAATTGGCTACCACGCCCTGGATTCCATGAGATGACCCTGTACCCTAGCCTGGGAAGGAAGCTGCCAGCCACCGCCATTCGCCTTGCCTGGCCGCAGGTGGCAGAGGCAGTCAGCGCCACCAGCAACACTAACCGGAGCGGCCAGCACTGCCGAAAAAAACTGCATGACCTCTTTAGGGCGGCCAGGGTGAGTAAGCAGCACTGTGTCCCTGACACCAACCCCCATCTCACACACCCATAACTTTACCCCCCCCCCCCCCAATCCAGTCCGAACCCTCACCCTGCACCACATGCCGACACCCGTATTGGCCACCATGGCTGGGTGCCCTGGCCACTGAGGCCACCAGGAGCTGCTGGAAATAGAGCAGGTCCATCTGGCGTCCCCCACCCCCAGCCAGTGCCACAACCAGAGACCCCCCTGGTATGTATCATGGAGGGAGTTGCAGGCGGGGGAGTGTGGGGGTGCAGGGGTGGGATGTGGTGTCCATGCCTCAGGCCAATTTCCACCCTCCCCCCAGTTGATGAGCCTTGAGGTGATCAGAGCGTCATGTGGCCTCGCTTGCCTGTCTGTGCCCCATGTCCTGCCCATCCTTGCCCTCTCCCCAGAATCCTGCTTGTCGGACAAGGCCTGGTATTTCTCTTCCTCCTCCAGCACATTGCGCCTCTGCTGTGCGATGTTGTGGAGGGTACAGCTGCCCACCGCGATGCAGGGGGACCCTCTCGGCATCATACTGGAGGGCCCCTCCAGAACAGTCCAGGCACCTGAACCGCATCTGCTCAATCACGGACCTGGTCGCTGTATGGGCGTCATTGCAGGGATTTCCGCATTGGGCTGTGGCCTCTGGATCAATGTCATCAGCCAGAACCAGAGTGGATAACCTCTGTCACCAAGGGGCCAACTCTCCAGCTGGAGAGGTGTCTTAAACATGTCAGGAATCATGGAATGTGCCTGGATGAAGACGTCGTGCATACTGCCGGGTATCGGGCAAGACGTGTACAATGCACAGCTGATGGTCACATATCAGCTTCACGTTCATCGAGTGGAATCCCTTTCAAATTGTGTAGAGTGGCCTGATATCCGCAGGTGCTCGTGGGGAACATCCATCCTATCGATTGACCCCAAGACCCAGGGCATCCAGTCGATGGCAGCGAACCCACTGCCCGGGCATCCTGGTGGGCTCGGTCCACATTGAAATGAATGTATTGAGCCATCTGGACATATAGGGCCTCCGTTATGGTGCGGATGCATCTGTGCACCAACGTCTGTGAGATCTCAGACTGGTCCCCACTCAGCGCTTGGAAGGACCCCATTGCATAAATGTTCAGGGAATCCATCACCTTGACGGCTACCGGGAGCGGGTGTCCTCTCCCATACCCCCACGGTGCCAGGTGCGCCATGATCTGGCAGATATGTTGCACTGTCTCTGTGCTCAGCCAGAGTCTTCGATGGCATGCCCGGTCCAGTAGGTCCTCGAATTACAGGCGCTGTCAGTGCACAGGAGGCCTCATGTAACCCCTCCTTGGCACCTCCTCCTCCTTGGCGTGTTGGGTGGTAGGTCTCTTGTAAATCTGTGGCCCACTCCGCTGCTGCAGCTTCCTCCTCTTCGAGCAGCTCCAGCTTGTACAGCCGCAGGGCATCCCCCAAGGCTGTGGCGACTCGGAGGAAGGCCACCATTGCTGGTTATATTCCAATATCCATTGTCTACTGGAGGTGAAAGGCCAACATGTTAGCATGCTGCGTACTCCCATGCCCAAACAGGTCCACCGGACTACACGGCGGCCCCGGTTGGCACTGCGGACCCTGCCATCACATGTCCCTCCCCCTCATCTCTGCACCCCTGGCCCCATCAATGGCCGGCACCATGGATGCCAGGGATACCATTGTCTGGCACTGCCCTTGCCAGTGTTATGCTCCGTGGACCCTGCCCGGCGGCCCTGTAGGGGCTACGGTGGCCGTTGCCCTGGGTGGGCCGCTGTTGGGTGGTGGCCAGGTTGGGGGGGGGCGGTACGGCGGAGCATAGGGTAGGGGTTGGGGGTACCCATGCGGCCAATGTCACTCTGCAGAACAAGATCAGGATGGGTGGTCAGTGGGGTGCGCAGCAAGATGGCAAACAGAGAATCCCGCCACCTGCCTTTGAGCTATCCTCTAAAATACGCACCATGTCACCATTGGAAATGGAGGCTGTAGGTGTGAGAGTGAATGACTGAGTTCCTTCTTCATCACCACCTCCCTGCTCTTCCAACTCTTGCCATTCTGCCACAACCTGATCAGGTTGCAGTTCCTGGAGATCTGAATGGTGAAAGGCTCAAAAGTCAGTGCAATAGTTCCAGGAGACATGGAGTGAAACGCCAAACTGATTTAGAATCATGGAATTTACAGTGCAGAAGGAGGCCATTCAGCCCATCGAGTCTGCACCAGCTCTTGGAAAGAGAGCCCTACCCAAGCCCACACCTCCACCCTATCCCCATAACCCAGTTACCCCACCCAACACTTATGGGCAATTTCTGGACACTAAGGACAATTTATCATGGCCAATCCATCTAACCTGCACATCTTTGGACTGTGGGAGGAAATCGAAGCACCCGGAGGAAACCCACGCAGACACGGGGAGAACGTGCAGACTCTGCAAAGACAGTGACCCAAGCCAGGAATCAAACCTGGGACCCTGGTGCTGTGAAGCAACAGTGCTAAACACAGTGCTACCGTACTGCTTATTTAATTTGAACTATGCACATGGGGAGATCAATCAGCAATCCACCTTGGCCCTCTTGAGGGTTATTACACCCCTGATTCCCCTCACGTCCGAATCATCCCCCTCACTCCTGCGGTGCTTGGCACAAGACCTTGAGTACAGGTGGCAGTTTAAGCTGTATCAGGGAGCATGAAGCAGATTGGGGATCGTTGCTTCCTTGTTGAGCACCAAAGGGCCACAGATGGAGGCTTGTCTTCGATGCTGCTTTCCAATGGAGAATCGATCTCCTCCGTCTCCATTTCAGATTGAGAATCTTCATCGTCGGGGGAATGACACTCGGGTTCCCCGCTGGGGGGACATGCAAGAAGTATTTAGAGGTACACTTATGATGACAAGTGCTGGAAAATGGAGTTAGAATAGTTATGCGGTTGTTTTTGACTGGCATGGACACAATGCGCCGAAGAGCCTTTTCTGTTCTGTAGATCTCTATGACTCCTTGGTTGAGACTCCTGCTGAAGATCATCGCAACTGGCGTCCAGGGTGTGGTCTCTGCTGAAATTGTCTCTCTTGGAGTGGGCTCCATGCTTCTGAGGTGGTCCAGGTGTTTTTTCATGGCCTTCCATTGAACTTTGACTTTGTAAGAAACTGAACCAGACTTTTCCAGCACAACTCCTGGAATCCATTGACAGCCATTCCAACGTTACGCACATAAATGGTATCTCCTTTTCTGAAGGTCCTTTAGGGTCTTCTGGTGTCACAGTTTCCTTTTTGGGTCTCCTGCTTTGACCCCCCCCCCCCCCCCACTGCCCCCTCCCCCTCTCACAAGTTGGAAACAGCTGGGTGAGTCTGGTGCACAATCACTGTCCCATTAACAATTCCACTAATGCAACTCCTATCACCGTGTGTGGCATGATTCTATAATCAAAGAGGAACTGGGCCATTTTCATATCAAGGGAACCAGCAGGCTGTTTCTTTCTTCCAGTTTTGAATGTTTGAACTACCCGCTTGGTCAGGTCATCCGACAATGGATGGTACGGTGTCATTCAGGTGTGTTTAATGGCATTCCGTTGGAGAGCTGCATTCAAACCAAGCAGATGTGTGTATAGATCTCTCTCTCTGCAATCTAAAAAAAGGCACCAGATCACTCGATGATTTCAAAGTAATACTTGTTTCTGTAAGGAATGCAAACCTACTGTCTTTGTTAAAAAGGGGTTTTTGACTTATGTATGTTGTTTGGAAAGTTATTAAGGGTTACTTATAGAGCACTGTATCTTTTTGGGGGGGTTATCAGGGTTGGTAGTTGATAAAATGTTTACTGTGTGTTTATAAAATGTTAACTGGATTCTCTGATCCTGAGGCAAAGTGTTGACGCGTCGCGTTTCCCGATGGCTGCAACATGCCCTCAGGAGCAGCAATTCTAACCCCTACAGGGAGCCAGCATGGCACTGGAGCGACCCATGTCAGATAGATGCTGCGGGCCTGTGCATGCGCAGTGGGACCGGCACGATTTCCACGCATGCGCAGTGTCTCCCTTCTCCACGCCGGCCTCGACGCAACATGGCATAGGGCTACAGGGGCCGGCGCAAAACAAAGGAGGCCACCAGCCCGAGAGGCCACAGCGGAGGCCTCCCCTCCCCCAGGGTCGGACCCCCCTACACCCCCACAGGCCACTCCCGAGTTCCACGCCAAGGTCCCGCCAGGTAAGACCAGGTTAGAACAGCACCGGCGGGACTCAGTTTTTTTTGCACGGCTGCTCGGCCCATCCCGGGCGGAGAATCACCGGGGGGCCCCTTAGAGTTGCCCCCGCCCATTAGAGTGGCCCCCGATCAGCGCCTTGCCAACTGCACCGGTGCCAATGGCGCCGATTCTGTGCCCTCCGGAGAATTGCGTCCAGGCACCGGGGTGGCATGGCGCGATTCGCGCCGGTCACAGTGATTCTCCAGACTGGCCCCGGGGTTAGAGAATCCCACACATTGTTTTTGTTTAAACATACTTTTAGTACTCTGTTGCATCACACCTGTAAAGTGGGCCTTTGTGCTCCCCATAACAAAAATCTATTAAAAGTTGTGGTTCAAGTGAACTCCATAATATATTTTTGATTCTCCAAAGCCTGGCCCATAATTAATTGGGGGCTCATGGGATAAAAGTCGATCTTTCGTGATTGAGTTGGCTTAGTGAACTTAAAGACAGTGAGGGGTGAGCATATTTGTGTTTGCTTTGCAGGTGTGGTATTCCAGTTTAAGTAGGGAGTGTGTTGTGGAAAATGTCTTTCAGAGGCTCAGAGGTTTTTGGGGGTGGAGAAGGTCACATGCAGTCCCTTACAAACAGAGACATGAAAAGGCTTTTAGATTTGGCAAAAATATTGTGGTTATCGTTACCTGACCGCATACGAAAAGAAGAGGTACTTATGGTGGTAGCTGAACATTTAAAATTGCCTGAGATAGAGTTTGACTCATTAGAAATGGCAAAAATTCAGTTACAGATTAAACTGGAACATGAAAAAGAATTAAAGCAGCTTCAATACGAAATGAGGCAAAAAGAAAGAATAACCCTAGCAGAACAACAAGAAAGAGAAAGGGAGGTACAGATCACGGAAAAAGAAAAAGAGAGAGAGAGGAAAAAGCAACAGAGAGTGAGGAAAGGGGAAAACAGAGAGAGGAAGAAGAAAATGAGAGTGGGAAAAGGGAAGAAGAGAAAGAGTTTGATCTCCAGAAAATGGCCATGAAACTTGAGAGTCAGTTAAAATTGACGGAGGTAAAGGGAAACGTACAGTTTGAGGATAGTGATGAGGATAACGAGAAAGAGCAGCATAGTCGAAGGCTTGGTGGAGATCTATTTAAATATGTCCACGTATTGCCAACGATTGATGAGAAGGAGCTAGAAGCCTTTTTCATTTCATTTGAGAAGGTGGCTAAACAAATGAATGGCCACAGGACATGTGGGTATTACTGATTCAAGTAAAGCTGATAGGTAGGGCTAGTGAAGTGTTTGCAACACTATCAGAGGAGGCACCTGGGACGTATGAGGAGGTGCAAAGTCCATCTTAGGTGCATATGAACTAGTGCCTGAAGCCTACAGACAAAGGCTTCAAAATTTCAGGAAAGAACCTGGTCAAACATACATGGAGTTTGAAAGGATCAAACAGAGTAATTTTGATACATTTTGGGGTTCTGAAAACGCCTCTCCCATAACAATTGGGGGCTCGTCCGGGATAAAAGTCTATCTATTGGATTGGCTTTTGTGAACTTAAAGACAGTGAACGTTTGTTGCTTTTCCGGTGTGGTATTTTAGTTTAGGTGTGTTGTGGACAATGGTTCTTTCAGAGGCTCAGAAATTTTTGGGGGTGGAGAATGTCACACGCAGTACCTTACGGACAGACACGAAAAGCAGACTGTTAGACTTGGCAAAAACATTGCAGTTAACATTACCTGACAAAATGCGAAAAGATTAAGTAATTATGGCGGTGGTTAAGCATTTAAAGTTGCCTGAGATAGAGTCTGACTCATTGGAAATGGCAAAAATTCAGTTGTCAATTAAACAAATGGAACATGAGAAAGAACTAAAGCAGCTTGAATACGAAAGAGAGAGAGAGGAAAAAGAAAGAGAGAGAGAGGAAAAAGAAAGAGAAAGAGAGAGAGAGAGAGAGAGGGGGGGGAAAAGAAAAGGAGAGAGATGAAAGGAGAAAAGAACGAATAGCCCTAGCAGAACAAAAAGAAAAAGAAAGGGAGAGACAGATCAGGGAAAAAGATAAAGAGAGGGAGTTTGAACTTCAGAAAATGGCCATGAAACATGAAAGTCAATAAAATTGGCAGGCATAAAGGGAAACGTACAGTTGGATGATAGTGATGAGGATAGTGGGAAAGAGCGTCATAGTCGAAGGCTTGGTGAGAATCTATTTAAATATGTCCAAGCATTGCCAAGGTTTGACGAGAAGGAAGTGGAAGCCTTTTTCATTTCATTTGAGAAGGTAGCTAAACAAATAAAATGGCCACAAGACATGTGGGTATTACTGATTCAAACAAAGCTGGTAGGTAGAGCTAGTGAAGTGTTTGCATCACTACCGGAGGAGGTATCTGGAACGTATGAGGAGGCGAAGAAATCCATCTTAAGTGCATATGAGCTAGTGCCTGAAGCTTACAGACAGAGGTTTAGAAATTTAAGGAAATAATTTAGTCAAACAT